>NC_041334.1:22366521-22519021 GCF_004354835.1 Perca flavescens | reverse complement strand
GATAGAGAGAAATATATATATACATAGGAGATAGAGAAAGAGAGAGATATATACATAGAGAGATAGAGAAAGAGAGATATATATACATAGAGAGAGATAGAGAGCAACAGAGAGATAGAGAGAGAGAAATACATAGAGAGAGAAAGAGATATATACACAGAGAGAGAGAGATATATATATACATAGAGAGAGAGAGAAACAGAGAGATAGAGATATATATACATAGAGAGAGAGGTATAGAGACAGAGATATATATACATAGAGAGAGAGAGATATAGAGACAGAGATATATATACATAGAGAGAGAGAGATATATAGAGCTTGCCATCAGTAATGTAATGCATGTCTTTAGAATGCAATGCCCTGAATGTTAAAGTTCCTGTTGGTGTAATGGCCAGGTGTCCCTATACTTTAATCCTTTATATCTACATCGACATCCATTCAAAGTCCACAAGTTTTCTCATGAGTGTGCTCACATGTGGGTTGATGCCTCCCAGCTGTTTTTTCTTCGATTTGGAGCCCACCTCAGGGTTAATACCCAAGAAGCACCTGTAAACAATATGACAAGACAACAACTTTCAGTATTGCATGTTATATTGCTCATTATATTTTACAGTTAGAAGGAATGCTCCAGAGTAAAAACAACCGTGGGTCTATTTATGGCTGATAATGGGTTAAAACTTTCATTTGGGAGAAAAATTACGTTAATCGAAGTTTTGTGAAAGACCATTATATACATTAGCAAAAAAATACTTTATAGCGTGTTGCAGTGGGAATACGTCCATGTCAAAATAAATTGCTATTTATTATTTAAATTATTGCTATATTAATTTGAGTCAATGGAATGCTAACGGGAGGTGATCGTTTTGTAGCATCAAAATGGCGCCATAGGAGGTTCGAGTTCTGAGGCGAAGCTTACCCCCCTTGGGGTGCGCGCATCCAGACCCTTACCGTGTTGTTGTAGGCGTGTGTATATAAGTGTGTGTGTGTGTGTAATGTACATTTGAGTTTTTCAATACCTTTGAATAAACTCCAGAGTACATGAGCCGTCCTCAGGATACTGCAGATTAAAGTTGTAATAGCTTGCAAAAACGGCTGCTATCCCATTGATGAAGCTGTCGTCTGGCCCCATCACCACTTGGCCTTCAGTGGATAGCATCCAAGTCTTTGGCTTCATCAGGTCACCTAAAATGAACAGATATAGAAGTGGAATGTTGAATGAACAAGAGAAGAATGTTTCTGATTTTGATATCTAGCAACACTGCCTTTAAACTGTGAACCCACTTGTTACTGATATATTATCTAACAAGATCTACTGATTTAGTCTCTCAAACAGCTCAAGCTACAGAACATGCTTTGCTACCCGACCCCTTGAATGCGGGATAATTCTGAAAATCTCTAAAGCCATTGACTGTATACAACTACTACAGTAATTAAAAAAAAAAAATCCTAAAGGAAACATTGTGCTAGAAAATTTGAATATGAAGTCCAGATATAAATAGTACCTTGGATAATCAAGCAGGGGGTGCTCGGTAGCATCACTGTTCTCTGCACATCAGCGGCTGTGGCACACGGCTGTAAAATAAACCTTAACTGTAACATATTTATGATGAAGGCTCAGCTGTCAACAATCGATTACTCTGAATTCCTTCTCCATCCCTAACATCCTGATAGACATTATCAGCACTGGGTTGCAAACGTGTCAAAGCGTACTGCTCTTGAAAAGACTCACTTTTGAAAAGTGCAGCCAATGTTTCCCTTATAGGTACATACTGGGCAAAGCACTCTGTCGTTTTCATCATTTCCCAAAAATAAAGGCACAGGATCAACGTAGTTGAAACCCGTTTTAAAAGCCTCCTTCCTCTTTACATCTGTGCTCAGAGCGCCCCTGTTATAAAGCCTGAGTAGATCCCCTTTGTATAGTTCTTCAATTATGTTGCTTATTGTGGCCTCAGGAATTCCATGTACCTTTAATTTTTACTCAGAATGTTAAGTGAATGTAAGAGACCAATTTCATGGGCATTTTGGAAGTCGTCAATTATTGTTTGAATGGTACTCGCTGGTAACAATAGCTTAGCTTGTAATTTCAAGTAAAGAAGTGTAAGGTTGTGTAAAAAGAGGGCATCATCCACAGCAAATGGCACTTCTAGCTCATGTTGTTCCTCTGAAATGTCTGAACATGACTGACCAGGCTCAGGCTGACCCAAAGGCTCTGTGGGAACAGACTTTTCTAGTACCGAATCATCTAGATCCTCTACACCTCCACTTGTATGCTTCCTGGAAACATGTGAGGCAAAACTGGAAGCAATTGTAAAGCTGCAGTTGCAGCCTCTAAATGGGCATTTGATTTCCAACCCTTCTTGTAAATGTGCCTTCAAATGCTTTACAAGGGAAGTTATAGTGCCACACTTGAATGCACAGGGCTGAGACACACACTTTAAGAGTGTGCCAGTTGGCTTGAAATGCCACTGGGAAGATCCTGTAGCTTTGTGGTCTCTATATATATGAGTTTTAAAACAATCACTTTGCTGTACATACAAGTACAGTCAGGAACACCACACTGATACTGATAATTGGGAGTGTTACTGTGCAGCTTTGTGTGGTGAATAAACTGACTAACCGTCTCAGACACATGCTCACACAAACTAAATTTACAGTGAAACATTGTTCACAAAATGGCGGGGAAAGGATTTAAATGAACTGGCTAGCAGGAGTATGAAACATGCTGAGCGAAAAAAAAAAAAAAAAAAAAAAAAAAAAAAAAAAATAATGGCAGAAAAAAAAAACGGAGGATTTTGGTAGATAAGTAGATAATGTCTGATAAAACGAGAAAAAGGTACTGGTATCCGGTAAAATTATATTAACGTTACAGGTACACTGAACGGACAATGGGCAACCTGCTATTTCACCACAATGAGGGAGTCTGAGAACGGTGGAGGTCTGCTAACTAGCTAACGTTGTAGCTAGCTAGCTAACGTTATAGCTAGCTAGCTAGCTAGTAAGCTAGCTATATATATAGCCCTCCGTTGCTCAAGTCCAGGGGGACTGTTAGTATGTCGTTCTGGATAAAAGTGTCAGCTTAATAAATAAATATATGACTGAGCCTGAAAATGTGGTGACAGAGTCTGATAGCTAGCTAGCTAACCAGCATGAAAGTCAGTCCACTAACGTTAAAAGTTAAACCAAAAAGCAAAGAATTCTTCAGAATACCTATTAAAAGCACCGTGAATTACAATCTACCATATAACTCTATTGCCTTCTTTTACTTATTGACTTTTTGCCTTCAACTTGACGTACCTCGTATCTGGTCGTGTATCTCTCCTGATCGTCTGTGACGTCTGTGACAAAATCCAGAATCCAGTGAGTTTGGCTTCTGACGAAATCGCCCCACAATGCAGTGCGTTTCAAGTGCAATTCAAATTTCACAATAAGATGCTGTACTGTGATAGAGAACATACAGTCTTACATTTATTTCACAGTAAAAGTCTGAATACAATATTTTATTGTGAAATAATACTGTTAAATATTGTGAAATCACTGTAATAATTAACAGTGTATATATATATGTGTGTGTGTGTATATATATATATATGTGTGTGTATATATATATATATGTGTGTGTATATATATATATATGTGTGTGTGTGTGTGTGTGTGTGTGTATGCATTTTTCATTTAACAGCCATAGAAAACTTTAGTCTTTGATATATTGTTTTCGCCAAATTAAACAAATGAAGCAGTGATAAATTAGATAGCAAAATAAATTTGGACTCCATTTAAAAAAACAATGGTAGACAGTATTTTGATGAATGTCAAGTCAAGGCCGTTTACTGATTTTGCCACTGAGATTTGTTTAGTCAAACCCGAAATATATGCCATATGGTAGTATCGCTATGGCTCCTGTCCTGGGATATACTCATATATACTGTATAAAAATAAAAAATAAAAAAAAATAAAAACATTGCAGTAGTTGCATGTAATAACCGCTGGAAGGTAGCGCCCTACAGCGTCTGGTTTGTATGCCGGGAATATAACGAAGAAGAAGAGCTTCGTCTCCGCTGCAGCCAGGCCCAGCAACAGAAGAAGAAGAAAAAGAAGGACTTCGTCGTCTGCGTTTGTCAACCAGTTCGTTGAAACCATCGACGACAACGCTTTGCATTATCGACACTAAGCTTGAAGAACAAGCAAGGTGGGTAAAGAAACAATATCTACGCGATAATAGTGAAATATAAAGTCAGTCTTTCAGAGGATGCTGCTCAGCTGCAAGCTAACGCAGAGAATCAGGCGTCTAAACGATAATGTTAGCCACGTTAGCTCCGATAGCGTCACCCTGTAAATGGTCTTGCGATGGTGCAGCGTTCGTTATAACGTTAATGTTCTTTTGCTGGCTAATTTAATTACGCTAAAATTAATAAATTCAAATTAATCAAATTAATTTGTTTATTGCTGTACAGTAATTTCATCCCTAATTGCCATCCGTTTATGTTATGGCGTAGATTTGAAAGGCCTAACGTTAGTGATAACGTTAGCCATAAGTAGCAGGCCACTCTTCTGTGGGCCAACATTAGCAATCACCACCCAGTGTCGTTACTAGCCTCAGCTTTGACAGCGTATGCAGCCATCTTTTAAGTATCGTCAATGTAGCATAAAAACACACAAGCCAACAGAGAAACGATCACTTCTTAATATGTTTATAATTTGTCACCCTGATTGTCCATTCTGGGATTTTACTTTGGTCTATTCTGTACACACATCTAGCTAACGTTAACGTTATTGCATGTCTGCCCGGCCTGGCAGAGAGATCCTTCTCTGTTGCTCTTCCTGATGTTTCTTCCATTTTCCTCCGTCAAAGGCTTTTTTTTTTGGGGGGGGGTTCCATAACCCATAACCCATAATCCATAATGTTAGAGGTATCGTATGCTTTAACGTTAGGGATTGTAAAGCACGGATTTGGTGACTTGTGATATTTGGCTAACGTTATATACAGTGGGGGAAATAAGTATTTGACCCCTTGCTGATTTTGCAGGTTTGCCCACTTACAAAGAATGCAAAAATCTACAATTTTAATCATATGTACATTCTAACAGTGAAAGACAGAATCCCAAAGAAAATTCCAGAAAATCACATCATATGAATTTATTAAAATTGATAACCATCTGATGAGGAAAAACAAGTATTTGACCCCCTGGACAAACAGCAAGTATTCTGGCTCCTACAAGCCAGTTAGTCTTTCTTTAAGACACAGCCCCAATCCGAACCAATTATCTACATCAAATACACCTGCCTCACCTCGTTACCTGTATAAAAAGACACCTGTCAACACCCAAACAACCAGCATCCAACATCACCAACATGGGCAAGACCAAAGAGCTTTCTACGGACATCAGGGACAAGATTGTTGATCTGCACAAGGCTGGGATGGGCTACAAGAGAATCGGAAAGCAACTTGGAGAGAAAAGATCAACTGTCGGTGCAGTTATCAGGAAATGGAAGAAGCACCACACCACCGCCAACCTCCCTCGGTCTGGGCCTCCACACAAGATCTTGCCACGTGGGGTGTCCCTGATCATGTGAACGGTGAGGAATCATCCCAAAACCACAAGGGGGGAACTGATGAATCAACTGAAGGCAGCTGGGACCACAGTTACAAAAGAAACGGTTGGTAACACACTACACCGTCATGGATTGAAATCCTGCAGCGCACGCAAGGTCCCCCTGCTCAAGAAGAAACATGTACAGGCCCGCATGAAGTTCGCCATTCACCACCTGGACGACTCAGAAGAGGCCTGGAAGAAGGTGATGTGGTCAGATGAGACCAAAATAGAACTTTTTGGCCTCAACTCAACTTGTCGTGTTTGGAGGGCAAAGAACACCGAGTACAACCCAAAGAACACCATCCCCACCGTCAAGCATGGTGGTGGCAACATCATGCTTTGGGGGTGCTTTTCAGCCAAGGGGACGGGACAACTCCATTGTATTGAGGGGAGGATGGACGGGGCCATGTATCGTGGAATTCTGGACCGACATCTCCTTCCCTCAGTGAGAGAGCTGATGATGGGTCGAGGATGGGTGTTTCAGCACGACAACGACCCTAAGCACACCGCCAAAGCAACAAAAGCGTGGCTGAAGAAGAAGCACATCAAGGTTCTGGAGTGGCCTAGCCAGTCTCCAGACCTGAATCCGATTGAAAATCTTTGGAGGGAGCTTAAAATTCGAGTTGCCAGGCGACAACCTCGGAACCTGAATGATTTGGAGGCTGTCTGCAAGGAGGAGTGGGCCAACATCCCTGCCGAAATGTGCACAAACCTTGTCACCAACTATAAAAACCGTTTGACATCTGTGCTGGCCAATAATGGCTTTTCTACAAAATATTAACATGCTGTTTGTCCAGGGGGTCAAATACTTGTTTTTCCTCATCAGATGGTTATCAATTTTAATAAATTCATATGATGTGATTTTCTGGAATTTTCTTTGGGATTCTGTCTTTCACTGTTAGAATGTACATATGATTACAATTGTAGATTTTTGCATTCTTTGTAAGTGGGCAAACCTGCAAAATCAGCAAGGGGTCAAATACTTATTTCCCCCACTGTAAATAAAAATGGACTATGTGGCTATGCGCTCAAAGATTTCTAACCACTCTAATTTCCGGTTGTGCAGTTAGTCTATTTCTTATCACTTGTATTATGATGAGTATACCTGCCACTGCCAAGTCAAAAGTGGTGCATCCTCCTTTCTTCATAAAATGATGAAAACCTTTTCTTCCAGATAAGATACTGACTTACAAACATGTGGGATGGACCAGGACCAGGGCCAGGGCAAGGACCACGGGGAGGAAGACCCTTTCGGTAAACAAGCATCATTCAATTGATTTTAAACAATTCTAACTAGTTATAGTAAAGAAAATGATTTGTTCTAGTAACTGCACTTTTGGGTTTACCTACAATGCTGTTTGCTAGGGTTGGGTAATAAATAAAATAAAAAATAATTGGTTATTATCTGGTATCATAGTAGACCTGTATGTATGTACATACCATATATGGTGATATTGTATATTTTATGGAATTCCTATTGTGATAACTGTTAAACTTTTTTAGTAGCTGTATTTGTTCACATTTAGCATATACAGTTTTCTCTCAATTCTGCATTCTGCATTCTGCGTTTGAGGGGACCCCCCTCAAACGAGATTCTTCAATCTCAATGGGTTATCCCCCTAACAATACAAATTTCAAACAAATCATCACCCTAATATGTTGATGTGTATATATTCCAGTGGTGATCATCGTGGAGACATGTTTGGTGGCAGAGATCGTCCCATGCCTGATTATAGAGGTAGAGATGGAATGAACATGGGTCAAATGGGCCCAAGACCTCTAGATCTGCCACCCATGGACATGAGAAGGATGGATGGGCCACCGATGAGGGGGCGTGATTTGGACCCATGTGATATGCGTGGTAGAGAGCCAAACAGAGATTTGTGCCGACCTGGAGAAGAGACAGACTTTAGTCTTAGAAGGCACTATGAAATTGCCATCAGAGACAAACTGATGAATTCTTCTGCTTTCCCGGTACAAGGCAGGAACTCGGTAGACATGGGAGGGAGGGGTATGCCACCACGGGAACCAAACAACAGATTTATGGACATGAGAGACAGAGAGTCATTTCATTATGATGTGCCACCATTCAACAATCCCAATATTGATGGAAGAAGAGGGTTTCCCATGGGGCGAAATGATGGATTTAGGGACATGTGTGACAGGCCCCCAGTGCGCATTGGTGATACTGATGGCTATGATATGGACTTACCGCCACATGAAAGGAGAGTGATGGATACTGACCGAAGAGGAGGTCCGCCTTTCAATTCCAGAGGTGGATTTGATTCTGATATGGATTTCAGAAATCGTCTCGGTCCATCAACTGAATTCAGAGGTAGGGATCGATCTCCATTAAGATTTGGAAACAGTGATGTCCCTCCAGTGGACAGGGCAAGATCAGACATGCCTTCAGATGTTGCTGGCCCTCAAATATCAGAGTTTATGGGTGCAAAAGATGCACCCAGAGAAAGAGAATATCCAGATTCAAGTGGCAGTCCCCTTATGGATTATCGAAGTGGTGAAGAGATGACTCTCGCAGAGGAATGGAAGAACCGTCGAAAGGACAAGAGACCTTTCGTAGAAGTGGGTAAAGGTATGGGGGGTGTACCCGAACCTAGCTTTCCTCCAGGTTTTGGCAGAGATGTGAATGTTCGAGATCCACCGCCATTTCAGGAAAGGGATAGGACATCTGTTGAATTTCAAGCAAAAGATGTTTTTCCACGTGGTGACCACTTTTCTGCTTTGAATCTACCAACAATTACCAGCAAAGCTCCACAAGACGTTCCACGCCAGGAAATAAGTCCCCTTGCTGGCCCTCTTGGGAGAGACAATGAGAGTAAACATTGGCTTGGTGAAAGGAACCCAAAGCATAAATCAAATCGTGACGAAAGGCCTCCGTACCATCAAGAGAAGAATCAGCCCTCTCCTATGATTCAGGAGCCAAATGATTGTTTTAAAGGGCTGAAAGATATCCCACACAATCAAGGACCTGTCAGGGGTAAGATGGGGGTAGAATGTGATTTCCAAAGCAGCAGCACTGTACAGGCAAGAGACCAAGACTACAGGGACATCGATTACAGAACAGGGTCCGGGAGGGCTTTTGAATACAAGCATGAGGCGCTTCAAGCACCAGAGAAACTCATCAAAGAGTCTAAACCAATCCCACCTTCCAAATTTAGTGAGTCTGGTTCTCAGGTAAGTGCATTTTTATTTTTGTTGCTAGTATTTGCTTATATAATTATATTTTCATTTATTAAAATATTTTGGTGTTTCATAACCCACATTTTAATCAAAATGTCTGTGAAAGGATCAAGATTACAGGAATGCATCAGTGGAGGACAAAGTTTCCAATACAATATCCATAATTGGTATTCCAAAGACTGCCACAATGGAGCAGGTAATACTCAAACAGAAAAGCAAATGTATGTGTTAATTATTATTACGGTTACCAGAATGTGGTTGTATTGGTCTGCATGGAAAGTCATGGCATAACTCACTTGTTTTGACACTTTCTTTTGCAGATTCTTGGTGCCTTTGCAGTCCGTGACGGTGTGCCAATGCAGGGGATGAAAATCAATAACGTTGTGCCAGGTAAGAATTACGTTTCTTTGTGGAGCTGTTTGGGGCACTCGATCGCTAACATGTCCCTCTAATTTCGCTTTCACGACTTTCGAAACTCCGCATTCTTTTTATTTCAATTTTTTATGTTGTTGGTTGCTTTTGTTGTTGTTGTCTCTGTGAACTTGCTCAGTAAAGACGGAAAGTGGGAGGGGGGGGGTCTGTTATGCCATCCTTTTTCATTCCTGAGGATGTTGGGTCATTGTCACAGTTAGAGGACTTATCAGGGATTCAATATAAGGAGCTTTGGAGAGTGTCAGTCACAAAAGCTCTGTGACAAGTGACTCACTGAATGTGTCACTGTGACTCTAAGTTCTGAAAAAAAAACCTATGTCCATGGTGCACACTACGCAGTCGTTCACTGCCACTGGTTTGGAATATCTGCCAGGAAAGGCTTTGATAAAGCCAAGCCTTAACAGACAATGTCTGATGTGACATCAGTCATCAGAAGACTGAATAGTTAAAAACATAAACAAAATGTGTTTTCCGGAAAAGGTATGTGTGTCAGTAAAGGTGTAAAAATTCGCTCACACTGATCTCGATGTATTCACGAACTGCTGTCTTTTATGTTTTAGTGGGTGACTGTCATTACTGGCATTGACTAACAAAAACCCATCTGTATTTCAAATGCTGTCCCCAGGTTACAGCTACGATACGGCCTATGTGGAGTTTTTAAACCTCGAGGATGCCGTCCGCTTCATGGAGTCCAACAAGGTGGCCCATCCTCGTCACTCTACGAAGGCCGTCTCTCCCATCAGGATTATGAGGGGTTGAGAGGGCATTTAGTAGATGGGGGAGGGAGAGAACCTGGGAAGGGGTTGCTTTTACTTTATTGTGAGCTTACTTTGGTTAAGTAGATGAAGATGTCAGTTGTTGACATTTTTAGATGCTAATATTTTAAATCTCAACAGTTGGTCCTAGTTTTACATAATTGCAATTATAAGTACTTTCCCCAAAGCCATGGTAGTACTTCAGCTTACTTGTTTAGCATTTAAAAATATTTAGAAAATACATGTTATCATTTTCAGCTGTGTATGTGCACAGACATACAATTGTTTGCTTGCCCTACTAGTCCTACATTTTCAAATTTCAACCTCAAACTGCCTAACCTTGGAATGGATATAACCAGAATTTACAGATCTTTGGGGGGGAAAATGTGTTCTTCCGTGGGATTGTAACAGTTAAGAAGTTTTTATAATTTTAGGAAGTCTTAATGATGACAATGAAGGTACCGTACGAAGCCACCATGTCTTGTGTTGGGATTTAGCCTTTGTAATGAAGAGAATCAAAGGAAATTGTTACCACTTGCAGCACTTTAAAGTCTGTGTGTCTTAGAAAATTTTGGTCTCCCTTTGCTTTTCGCAACCTTCTAACAAAGTTTTTGTTGACAAAGATGCAACTGCAGATTTGAACACTTTTGTTACCAATGCCTCAGCGGATGTCCAGAGGGGGGCAGGGCAAGTATGTTATCTTCGCAATGTAAACAGCAGAAGGATGTTGCATTGTGGTCTGACAGAGGTTGAGCCAGGTTCAACTTTTTTCCAGACAACCCTGCATTGTTGTTGTTTTTTTGTTGGAGGCTGCTGCGTTCGCTCCCCTGCTATGTTGCTGGACCGGCCTCATTCAAATGACTGAGAAGACTGCGTTTTTTTTTCACACAGGGCGAAAGTCAGTCTGAATGTGACCGTATTAGTAAAAACCCAGCGGTTAGAGTTTAACTGTTAACATATAGTACACATTTTGTTAGTTTATTCGAAAATTAAAAAGTAACCTTGAAGAAGAATATGTTTTGTATATTTTAGGACAGGTAAAGCATTGTAGTGATCACAACTTTGGTGTACCAACTTTTTTTTTTTTTTTTTTTTTTTTTTTTTTTTTTTTTTATGCTAGTGGCGTGGCTCTATGAATGACCTTGCCACCAGTCAATTGCTGCATTTCACTGACATCTGAAGTCTGGGTCACACCCAATTTGACTACTTTTCTGTTACAAGTTGGAAAAACGGGGTAGTGGGACTCTAGCCGGTTTAGCCATTGTTAGCGATACCAGTTGATAAGGCATTATGCAGTATTTTGTGCGTGCAAACACTGTAGCAACATGTCCACAGATAGAAGATGGACAGTATGTGTACGACTGATTGAATGAGACGTGTTATAAACAGTATATTCATACAGCTTCTACTGCTGTTGATGCTCGAAACAACCATGTTCGATTGTGATGTCGGGGTTGGTGAGTCTCTCTTAACTTTCTGTGTGGAAATTTTGACTTCAGGGGGGAGTTAAAGTTGACATTTCCGACTGGGAAATCCCGACTTCCCAGTTCAACTGGAACGTATCCTATTAGTGGATTGGTCCACCACTTAGGTGCAGACTGAAATATCTCCTCATTGGATGCATTGCAGTGAAATTTTGTACAGATAATTGTTGTCCCCAAAGGATGAAGCCTACTGATTATGGCTATCACCTGATTTCTTCCTCTGGTGCTGTTATGAGGTCGACATTTTAGTTTTTAAAGTGAAATGTCTCGACAACTATTGGATGGGTTTTCGTTATATTTGGTACAGATATTCATGGTGTCTGATGACTGGTTATCCCCTTGACTTATCCAGTGAAGTATCTCTTCATCTACTTTATGGATTAGCACAACTTGTGATGCAGATGTTCATGGTTCCCTGGATGAATCCTAAAAACTTTGGCAATCCCCTGGCTTTTCCTCGAACCACCATGAGGTTGAATTTGTGGTCCAGAGCGAAATTTCTCAACAACTTTTGAGTAGATAATCCTGCATTTTGATGCAGACATTTGTGGACTTTGGTGTGTCACTTTGGTGATCCTCTGACTTTTCATCCAGCACCATCATCAAGTCCAAATCTCAATTTGTGTAATACTTTGGTTTATCAATTTAACAGTGCATTTATTAAACAGTTTGGTTTTCTTCACAATGAGCATTACAGCCTCATAAAGCCGCTGGTGTGCCTGCAGACTCTGGTTGTCTTTAGGTGTCTGAGGCAGTCCTTCTGTGGCAAAATTCTTTTACAAGTTTAAGACATTTTCAGTCATGTGACTTTCCCGTACATGTCCTCTTGATGCTATTCTCTTGAAATTATCGTCTGTGAACTTTGGCCTCCAGGATTTCTACTTTCTTTGAATTGCTCTGAGCAATTTGGTCACAACTTGACACAATGAACAAAGTCTTCAACACTGGCCAGAATTGATGTGCTTTGATTATGTCTGTAAAAAATATGGAGTAGCCCATTAGCTTGGGGTAGTTGGGATCACTTGAATTGTTGCTGAAATGTGCAGTTTGTTTGGCTTTGCTTTTTGGTTGCTTTTGGCCAATGTTCTGCAGCTTGTGATAGCTCAGGAGTGTGGTCAGTAATTTTAATGACAAAGATTCAAATTGCCACTTAGAAGCAAGTGGTAAAGGATGGCTTTTGCTTTGTGTTTGATATGGCTTTATGAATGGTTTTAATAGTTAATTCAGTTTTGATGTTTAACATGGTACATATTACCAATTTGCAAAGTACATTTATTTTTGCCATGAGCTCCCCTTTTAAAACTGCTCATTTCTCATACTAATGCAGTCTAGTCTTGGAAATGGGGTATTTATGATGGCATAGTTTTGTTTGTACACTTTACCTACTGAGAACATGGTTCTCATTTGGCACTACGGACTTCTGTTTTCTTTTGGACTATGCTGTGAACTATCAGCACATATTTTGCTAATCAATTGATTGTTTTAGTTATTTTCAAGCAAAAATGCTAAACATTCCCTGGTTCCTGCTTTTAAGTTGTGTGAATTTGCTGTTTTTATTTGTATTTTTTGGTAGTAAGCTGCATATCTTTGGGTTTTGGTCGGACAAAACAAGAAGCTTTTACCTTCTTTTTTTGACATTTTCTGGACCAAATGATCACTCCGTCAATCGGCAGATTAGTCGATACTGAAAATAATTTAGCCCATCCCTAATTTGTAGTTCCCTTTTTAAACTATTTAGCATAGTGTGGGTGCAAACTGCCTGTTGGAAGCATGACCCTCGATCTGGGCTTTGCTCACCACGATTGCCCGTTTTATCCTCAGCAGTGAAAAGGAGGGCTAAACCTGCCACAGTGCATGTTGGGTGTCATTGGTATTATTTAAAATAAGTCACCTATGTCGTATGATGCTGATTGGTCATTTCTGTTCTTTTTTCAGGGATCCCTAAAGGTTGGCACTAGAACAACAACCATGAAGTACATTCAGCCAGACGACTGTAAAAGAAGTGTTCATGTGAGTGCAGTGACAGAAAATGATTAAAGGCACAATAAAAACAAAATGACCTTATTTTAACATCTCTCGTGGTAAATTTGGCATAATTTCCTCAGTATTATTTCATTATGACAACATAGCCATACCATTATATCATTCTGTTGCCCCAAGTTTCTCTCTTTAACAGAAATAGTGGTTTAAGTCATTGATTCTTCTTAGCCCTTATTTTTTAAATAAGAATACGTCCTGCAGATGTTTTACAAACCTTGGATTTTATCCCAGATAGAGTAATAGTTGTTTGTATAACCACAAACCGTGATTCCAGCTTCTTAAATATGACTAGTTTTTATTTTCTTCACTTGACAGTAAACGGAATATCTTTGAGTTGTGGACAAAACAAGACATTTTTTTTCCCCACCATTTCCAGACATTTTATCGACCCAAAGAAATAATCAAAAAATCAAGAAAATTATCAAGAGATTAATTGACAATGGGAAGAATGGGAACACAACTAAAGGCAGCGATGGGAATAAACTCTGACCTCAGTTTTCCTACAACCTTCCCACTAACGGTATATTACAGCCTTTCTTAAGTCGTGCTGCAGTTTAGTTTAAACCTTTAGTTTAAACATGAACTTTAACAGAAATGTTCTGAGCAGATCAGGTTCTTGGTTGGACCCTTCATGTACAGTATCACTTCACTATATTGTTTACTGTACCACAGTTTAAAAGAAACTAAAAGTGTCCCTTCCTTCCTGTCTCTGTTATTAGGAATCAGATCACAAAGTATCTCAACTCCAGAAGCCCCAGTTGCCCAGACCAGATGAGCCTTTAGAGGAGTTGAAGACCAACCTGAATGGACCGAAACCAAAAGGCCCTACGGAGCCATTGTCCCACAGCCAGTGGCAGCGTAGCTCTGACCTGACTCCCGAAGCCTGGCAGCAGCAGGTGGACCAACAGCTCAAACAGCAAGAAACGGATCAGCAGGCTGAGTCTTGGGGCAACCGCAACCTTCCTCATCACAGTTCACACCAATCTGACTCAGTCTTTAAAGACAGCAAAAGTATGTTGACTCATGGGACTTCTCTACAGCTTGTAGCCATAAACCCTAGTAATTCATGATCATATTTGTTATGTATTACTGTAATGCAAAACCATTTGGGTAAACAATACTTTTCCCTTTGGTCACTGTCCAGCCATGATAATAAAAAATGTGAAGCCCACAACCACAGTTGAGACTATCCTGAAAGCCTTGGATCCCTTTGCATATCTGGATGAAAGAAATGTTCGCCTAGTCAAGGCCAAGCCACCAGGCGCCAAATGCTTCTGCTTTGTTGACATGGACTCCCACGAGGTACCTAAAATATGAATGTGCACAGTTCTCTGTAATTATTATTATTATAGATAGAACATAATAATGTTCTATCGACTTTGCAATTGCCGTCTTTGTCCAGTGTTTCCCTGTAATTTCCCAGCACTTAACATTGTGTCTTCTTTTGTAGCAAGTGACACGTCTGGTTGAGCTCCTCACTAAACCCAGACCCCTTTATATTGATGGGGTCAGAGTTTATGCTGAGGTCGCGAAACCTCTGAAGAACCAAAAGTAAGTCACCGTTTTGCAAGGATTTTCTTATCAGCTACCATATGTCTAGTAGAGAAATCCCATCTCATTTGTTCCTGATGATTTTCTTTCAGTTTCAGAAGAGACTTTGATAAACCAAACGGCTCCATCCTTGGGCATCCACCTGAGCCCAGCCTGATGGGGGTAAGTTGTGGTCTTAATTGTGTTTCACAAAGTTATAAAAAAAAGAAAGAAGTGGATGACGTGTGATTTTATTTGCCCCTGACACTTCAGCAGCAGTACCCACCATCTCCGCTGTACTTTCAACCACTGCAGCCACCCGCTGGTGCCTCCACTGGAATGCAAGGTGGGACTCGGGCGCACATTCTGTTATCTTGGTCCCTAGGCATTGATAATTATTATTAAACTGTAGTCTCACGTTTGTCACCAGGTGATTTGACAACTGGCAACGCTATTGCTGCTCCATCATCAGACCCCAGCATTGGACAGGTAGGTTACAAAGCGAAAAGCAAAGCTTTTTAAGATGGACATCTTGTCTCCAAGCTGGGCAGTACACCATACATCTCCTTTAACCCCTCGTAGGAAATTGGCTACGGTGAGACTCCAGCTGTGGATCTGTCGTACCAGGCTGGTGGACCCCATGTGCCCACAGAATCGGCTGCCAAGACAGTCGCCGCAGACGGATCACAGCCCTACATCTATGGTAAGAAACAAATCAAGTGTTCAAATCCAGAAAAGTATTAATCATCTTCTGTCTGTATTGTTTCAACATTGTAGTAAACTGGTGTAGCTGTGTTGTGATTTTACAAATGGTAAATGGTGATGCACTTAAACCTAAATCTGACATTTTAGCAAAATAAGAATTCCAGTGAGATTTCCATAAAACAGGAAACGTGAAATTGAGGAACTTTTTCTCATAGACTTCTGCTTGGTCTAATCTGGCTTGGTGCGTTCCTCCATTTGTACATCGCTTTGGTCAAAAGCGTCTACCAAATGAATAAATGTAATGTAATTGTCACATCCATTTGTCCCAATTCCTCCAGGCTCTGAGATTCCTGACATGACCAACTACTTGTACGATTCCACGTCAGGCTTCTACTACGATCCTGAGACGACACTGTACTACGACCCCAACTCTAGGGTGAGAATAGTGGAGAAAACCGTGTTTGTAATGTTGTATATCCAAAAGCAACATATGTGCTGCAGTCAGTAACCTACCAGAGAATATTAAATGCTGTACAGCTACTACATATCTAACCAGAAGTAACTATCCTCTAACATGCACATTTATTGAACATATAACTTTCTATGAATTTTGGAGATCTTATTTTAATTTGCAGGGTGACACACACACTGTACCTCACACTTGACAAAGCTACTAAAGATCTTTTCTTCCAGCAGTCTAAAGATTTACAAATGGCTCACAGTCTGGAGGAGTGACATATATGTACTTAAAAACCTAAGTAGTTGTTTTGTTAGTGATTTCTTAATAAGAGGACACAGACTGCCGTTTAAGCTGCATATGCACCAATCTGCCTGTAGCAACCATAAATGTGTCTTTAATTTGTTTTGGTCATTAAGTTGTTATTTCCCTTTTTTTGTGTTCAGTATTTTTACAACGCTCAAACCCAAGAGTACTTGTACTGGGATGCTGCATCAAAGGCCTACATCCCAGTTCCAGGAGGGAACCCTACAGTGACCCAACCTATGACCATGACTGCTGAAGACCAGGCCATTCTTTCCAACCCAGCAGCAGATGCTCCTCTGGAAATGAAGAAAGCATTGGTGACTCCCGACACCGCGGCGGCCACGGTACTAGTTTCCATGTCTGACGCCGGCTCTGCTCCGGCGCCTGTTCCAACTTCTTCAGCGGCTCCTGAGAGGAAAGACGATGACGATGACTCTAAGAAGGACAAAGAGAAGGATAACGAGAAGCCGAGAAGTCTCGCTGCTGTCAAGGTAGCACTTTGGTTACTATACCAACGCGTGCGTGTGGAAAGCGGTCGCACAACAGCTGAAAAATATATATATATATATATATACGTGTGGAAAGCGGTCGCACAACAGCTGAAAAAAAAAAATATATATATATATATATATATATATATATATATATATATATATATATATATATATATATATATATATATATATATATATATATATTTTTTTGTTTTTTCAGCTGTTGACCGCTTCCACACGCCGCTTTGCTTTGAAAAGATACAGGCGATGCAATTTTCTGTTCACGTTTAACGCTGCATGTTAAAATCCGGTGCTAATATGGCACCGGTGCCCAGTATCTACCGGACGGAATAACAACGTAATCCCTCTAGTAAACCCTAATAACACATTACATATCAGGTAATGTTAGCCTACCATTAGCTACAATAGTAACTGGATTAAACACAGTTAAAATGCTGACAGCTAAACAGTGTAGTGTGACTGTATTTCACTGTAGAGGATTCCAACAGTACAACAGTCTGTTGCTAAAGCTATGAGCTAACAGACACAAACTAGCACTGGTCACTGCTGCTGTCGGAAAAACACAGACGGGACTAAAGGTTGCATTTACTTAAAACTGGTAAACCTCACCTGGAGCATTTTTTTTCATTGTTTTTTGTCTTTTAACAGCAATTTACTGGTGAAATAGTTAATTATTGTTAAAAGTTATTATTACATTTTTAATAATCCTTTCAATTCCCCTCTTTTTTTTGTTCTGATCCAAAAATGTATCAAAATATATGAATGGCTCCAAATATAGGCAGTTTAAAACATGGCAACCAAAAGCTTGATGCCTGGTTGCCAAGCTGGCAACCAAGTAAAAAAGTTAGCACTGAGCCCTGGTAAAGGGGAGATAGTTCAGACATTTTGTTGCTGTTTTCAGATCATGAAAGACATGGAGCGCTGGGCAAAGATCCAGAATCGTCAAAAGGAAAGTGTCCGTTCCGCATCTCCGCTGTTGAAGACTGGAATGGACGATGACAGGAGGCAATCCAAGACGGCTGACGCTGGCTTTGCTATCTTTGAGAGGAAGGTTAGAGACTCACCAGTCAGGGTATCTTTTGGTCAGTCCATTTTCCTTTCATAAAACGGGTATTAAAAAACAATAGACGAGTGGTTTTTGATTTTTGTTTTAAAATCACAAAAGGTGTTTTTTCCTTTTCATTGTCAAAAGGGGATGAGAGAAATATCAAACATACTTTGATTTTCATTTTCTATTTCATATAATAAAAAATTAAATCCGTAGAAAACCGGCACCGTGGACCCAGGTCACAACCTATGGTCACAGCGGGCTAGTGGCTAGTTGCAGCGGCAGCAGCTAACATTAGAACATCCCGAACCGCCGGTGACTCTCTGCCAGATCAGCAAACTTAACGGCAGCAACAGAAAGTTTGCTCCGATCAGACATTGGCTGCGTAAACTGAAAGTCTATCTTCAGCTGGTTCGACTCTCTTCGGGCAAAGTTGTCTGCGTCGGGTAGAGTCAGAGGGAGGCAGGGAGAGGGTAATAAATAAATGTGACATTATGAAAGAAGTTATTTTTTGTTATGAATACCCATTCATGCAGGTAAAATCGAATGACCAAAAGATACACTGACCCTCACCTAACATCTATTCTGTACATTGATTTTTTTTACAAGGAATGTAGAGTTTAAGTATTAAGTATATAAGAAGTATTTATATCTTGCCATTATTTTTGCCCTGTTCTTTGTTTACATCCTTAGATATCAGGTGCAGATGATCTTTTTAAGAAGCCCTTTGCTCCTCCGAAGAAAGATGAAAAGTCAAAGGTAAGAATCCTCATTTTCAGCCAATTTTGCATACCCCGTGGTGTACCGAACACCTGACTCACTTTGCTTACCTCCTTCAGAGTGCCATTTAAAAAAAAAAAAATGCAAAAGTGGATAGACCAGTATTTCTTTTTTTAAACACAAGATTTAGAAATAGTTTGTTTTTAACATTTGTCTGGTTTGCTTGCCCAGCGTCCAATGGGCTCCCTGGGTCTACTGGCATCAGACTATGCAGCTGGAAGTGATGAAGAAGTGGAAGAAGATAAGGATGAGGCAGCTAAAGGCGGTCAGTGCGGCCAGTCTGAAGACAAGGACAATAAGCTGACAGACTGGAAAAAGATGGCCTGTCTGCTGTGTAGGAGACAGTTCCCCAACAAGGACGCTCTGATCCGTCACCAGCAGCTTTCTGACCTCCACAAAGTACTACTCTATTAACCTTTTGTATGAAGAATAGTAGAAATTGACTCTATAAACATTTCCCCTAATATTCAATGTATTCTCTCTCAACAGCAAAATATGGAGATCCACCTTAAGATCAAGAGGTCAAAGAAGGAGCTAGAGGCACTAGAGAACCAGGAAAAAGAAGTAAGTGGAAATAAATGCGGTGGGGAAAATATGCTGAGGAGAGTATCGGATTTTTTCGGTTGATTACTTAAAGTGGAATGTGTCGTTGACAGCTAAATTCCAGAGAACCGACAAGGTCACCAGAACCGAAAAGAAGAAAACAGCCACAGCATCATAATACTTGGGCTGGAAGCTCCAGGTAGGTGTGTTTCAACTGACTGTCGTTGAAATGGAAAACGAAGCATTTAAGTGATTTATTTCTTTTTTTTTTATTGCTGACGTTTCTGCCTTAACTGTTCTTTATGCTTAGGGAAATGAATACAGTCAGCGATAGACCTGGTTTAGGAGCTGAACCTGTCCCGGTAGGTGTGAAGCTTTATTTCATTGCAAAATGTGCTGTTTCTTGTTAGTTTATTGAACTTTTCATTGCATGTTTCTCTCTAGCAGAGGAAAAAGAAGGAGCCTGTTGTTTGGGACCATGCCACCTACAAACAAGCAGTACGCAAGGCCATGTTTGCACGGTTCAAGGAACTTGAGTGATCTCATCTGAGCACATTCTCATTTTGATATGTGAATTGTTAATATGACATGCTTGCCCACCTTAGCATGAGAAATCCTTTTACTGTTGTGACTGTTTCTCTGCCTTGGACATAATTACCCTACAGAACCACCGTTTTCTACACTGAAGCGAAAAAATGTGTAAATAAATCACAAGGGGGGGGAAAAGTGTGATGTCCTCAACAATGGATGTTGTATAAAAGGTGTTTATTCATGCTGTTGATTTGAGTATTTTTGCCCATGTTTTATGTGTGGCCTCTATGTATAATTGTGAAATATGTCCAGTTAGTTATTTTTTTTTTAAACATTTACTGTCTCATTGGCCACAGTTACATTTTCTTTTAAAACAGCAATTTTTACATTTTCATTTTCATGGGTTGGAATTGCTATTGTATGTACACATTTTTTAGTAAAACAATATTATGGACTAACCGTTCTGCTTCTAGTTTTAATTGTGTTGAATATGTTTAGAACGATCCTGCTTCTGATGTGTGCACCTCATGTCCACTAGGTGGCAGCAAGAGACCATGTTATGTTTATTTATTGATTGAAGCAAGAGCGTTGAATCAAATCATCAATAATTAGTACTGAATATCAGTATTTACCAGGTTAAAGAAAAATACTTGAACTTCAATTCCATCTTGCCTTTTATGCATTTGCTGCTTTTGACACAATTTCAGTTTTTTTTTGTATATGTAGCAGTAATGTTCCCCAGTTGTGCACTTCAGGAGATAGCACATGAAGCCTCCCCTCTGACCTTTACTGATGTGAAGGAACCAGCCCTCACCTTCCCCTATGGTTGTGGTTCAATGAATGTAAAGGATTGCGTGGGTTTAGTGTGCCGACATTGCTCCTCTGAGTGCTGTAACGGGAACAAGGGGGAGCCTGAGGAGCTGCAGAGAACACGGAGCCAACACTTTTTCATCTGTGCAAGAGCAATCATGCCTCCTGTTGTGCATTTACTTTTGGACAGTAACCAATGGGGAAATTTAGGCTTGATATGTCAACCAACAGGTAGCCCACACACACACAGTGACTGACAGTATATGGAGTCTTTCTGTCTTTGAGGATACAGGGCAACAAGGTAACAGCTTCACAATTAAGTGTAAACCTTGTTCTGGGGCTTGGCATCAAAACAAAGGGATGCACAAGAAACAAAACCACAGTGATTATTTGCAAGTTCAGATGTGCAGTGAAACCCTGACACATCAGCTTGCCATTGCTTTTGTATTTCAGTTGTAAAATCTGCTTCAGAAACCCATATTTGTATAAAACAGAAATGGGTTTTATGCTCAACTCTGTCTAGCAGGGAACAGAAGTAAGAAGTAGAAAGCCGCTAGGGTAGAACTGGACAAACATGATTGAAGGTGAACCCTCCAGCCTGCTATTGTCAAGGTGGTCTGGATTCAGAAAGAACAACCCTCTTTATTTAAACTTTTATCTGAATCAAGTTTGCCAGCAAGCTTTTAAACTCTGCGTCACACCCTTCCCTTGGGAGTGGAAGAATTATGTTGTATTGAGTTTAAACTTGTTCTGTTCATCTTAGGTTTACATGTCCCTGCTCCTTTTTAAAAAAAAAAAAAAAAAAAAAAAAATAGAATCATATCTTGATTCTATTATTACTACTATTATCCTATATGTCTAATGATAATCATCAAAGTTTCCCACAACCTTTCCCACTTACTAACTTTATAAAATATTTGCTCAGTTATATGCTTCAAACCACACAGGTTATTTCAAATGAGCCAATGTTGAAAAAGAAATTCAGAATATTTTGCAACAATATAAGAGGGACCACTGCCATAAAAAAAGGAAAACCATTTGTTTTTCTCAGTGGTCACTGTTTTCCATGTTTACCTGAAATAAAGGAGTGCTTACACATATGCTGAAATCCAAAGTTTAATTACTTTTTTTAATTCCTTCCATATTTGCAGTATTTTTGCAGGTTGAAATGATAATATATTCTGATTTCATGTATGTCTGTATATGCTATGGCAACAATCAAATGAATACATTTTACAGTGCAACATATTTAGGTACACTGTATATTTGCATATAAATAGAGTATTTATTACAAAGCTTCACATGGACTTGGGTGTCATGCACTTTATTGACACAGCATTTCATGACCTCGACAATAAGTTAAATGAACTGATTATAAAGAAGAATGAAATACACATTTCAGAATACTTAGGGAGAGCACAAAATGCCGTTAGATAATTAAAAGCCTTTTCTGATCCCGAAGTAAGCTTACCATCCAGAACCTATAAAATACGACTATTGTAACACACTGCCAACAATATTAGTAAATCTTAGCATATTGATTTCTCAAATAAAGTCACCGGGTTAGGGACTAGCTGGCATTTCCTTTTTTTCCACAAATGGCAGAATGGGGGGCATTTAGAAGAGGAATCTCTGCCTATTTTCTGTAGACTAATTTCCATTTCTCTTTTCTCCATTCTGTCACAAGACCCCAAAGACGCGCCCACTGACAGATGTTGTCATTAGCCAGTCCTAACAGTGTATGGAATGAGAATTAATGTGCAGTTAGTCTGTGAGGATGAGAGGTCTAAACAGAGAGGTAGGGCACAGAGAGCTGCCATGTTAGTATCCCCTGCATGTGTGAAGGAGAGCTTTCAGGCAGCGTGAATGTCAAAAAAGGTGGACAGGGTGGCCAATTATCCCAGCTGGACGGCTCTTAGCAGCAGTCTGGGGACGAGACAGAAGAAGAACACAGTCAGCAGGACTCTCAGATGTTGAGATGTGCTGTCAGTCCACAGAGGCGAGAAGAGGAGGGAGAAGCATCATTTGATTGCTTTTAATGGAGGTCTGACACCAAGCTTCTGCAGATGGAAAAATATGTTCTAAATATTGAAAGCACATCAAAAATCATATTGGATTTGCATATATTTCTTTTTTCCTTTTTTTAAACATCCCTCCACATCAACACCAACAGACAGGCAGTTCACCAGACACCATTTAGTTTTTCAAATGTTTTTCTTTTCCTTTCAAAGAAGCCCCTTAAAAAAGCTTTCTGTATGAAATTAAATCCATGTAGTTATAAAGATGAAACAGATTATTTTACAATATGCTTACATGTTGGATGACTGTCTGGTTACCTCAAATCTGTTCTTTGTCCGTTATGACAAATGATCAAAAACGTATCCCATGTAGAATGACTCCCTTAAGGCGTAGCATGTGTTTGTGGTCACCCCATGCAAACGACTGTACCATTATAGGAAAATCATGCTTGTCTGAGCAAGTTTCACCATCTGGCTTATCCTTTCAAGTGTAAATTGAAAAATTATGTCTGTTATTGATTGCTAATCTATAAAATCATCTTGAAAATGTCCTTGTGATTGTCAAGCGTGGGACATACTTCAGAGCACAGCTTATGTTGAATTTGGACCATTGCTGGTAGCAGAACCAATTCCACTGGCAGACTGTCACTGAGAACATTATATACATTCAAAACATTTGGAAATGATGTCATGAATCTGCACTCCAGCACTGACGGAGAAATGACAGCAGTGATAGTAATATAGTAATACAGAAAACAGCTCGAACTTTTTCTTCTATTCTTTTCTGATACTGAAAACTAAAGCGTGCTTAGCTTTGTATAATTTACAGTTGTCTTATTTAATTATGACTTAGATGACTTTGGCGTAATAATGATTCACAGCTAAGCAGTACTAGCGCACATTGCTACAGCTATGTAGTACCTTTGTAAACACGCTGTGGCAAAAAACACTCCCGATGAGGGCTGTCAAAGATTTGTGGAGCATAGCTGAACGTTTGAATAGTTCAGCTATGCTTCACTTTTGTGACTTAAAAAGATCTATCTTATTATACTGTTACCCTGCTGCCATAAAGTTATGCTGCAATGTCATCATGGAGCCTTGCAGTTGGTTTGAATCATTATCTTCTGACAAATGTATTCTCATTGCCAGAGTATGTTTTCTGTAGTTCTTTAGTCTGTTTGCTCTATTTTCTTTTAACAAGGTCTTTTATTGACAGTCAAAGCTCCATGTTTAATATCAGCTTTTAATATTAATCCGTTTTTCCATATGTGTAAGAGTAAGTAAGATTGTCTTCACAATACAAAATTTTAACTCAAACTTAAAAAAAGGCTAAGTTTTAAATGCTAGTTTTGCTTTGTTCAGTTACATGGTTCAGCTAAGGCTAGTCTAATGTGTTTTACAGCTTCATCTTCATCCACATGCTATAATTTGGAAAGTTAAAGAAATAACCCCATAATACCCCATAATATTGAAAATATTGAATTAAAACTATAATGAGAACCTGGCTTGAAGACGAAATAATAATGTTTGTAAACTGTTTACACATATACCATAGTGGGATTGGGCGCCACTGCACATCTGTATATACTACTACTTGCACCTTGCAAAATAGCAGTTCTCATATTTACCCTTCCACCAGACACCAGTATTTTAGATACATGTGTATTTATGCTAATTGTTTTGGGGGTGGGCACCAAGAGGATTCTTTCAACAAAGTCAAATGACTATAAGAAAACATTTTATTTGCCCGAAGGCAGCAGCATAACCCCCGCCACAAAAAACAGTAATTCTTCATTCTTTCTTCACTCACAAGACACAATTTACATGCCAGGATGGTGAAGGTGGTATCTACCAGGACGATGATGTGTTTAATTGTTGTGGTTATTTGATGTTGAGGGGAAACTTATGTACTTTACTTCACCAGTCAGCTAGGTGCTCAAGTAACCAAACAACTAAATAAAAAAATAACAACTTGCCAAACTAGTTGATTTGCTGGAGTGTGCAAGTTTTTTTGTCTGGCTAATACGATTTCTCATGGCCATGG
Source organism: Perca flavescens (assembly GCF_004354835.1). Taxonomy (NCBI): domain Eukaryota; kingdom Metazoa; phylum Chordata; class Actinopteri; order Perciformes; family Percidae; genus Perca; species Perca flavescens. Next base: position 22,494,228 of record NC_041334.1, on the reverse strand, counting down.
AGTTCAAGCACTCATCCTTGTGTATTATTAATGGCCTGTTTAATTTTTAATGTAATATAAGGTTGAGTGAGCAAAGGGCTGAGGGACCATACGGTTGACAGAAGAAACAATAACATGAGTCAATATTAGCAGGAGGGAATGTCTATAATAACTAACATGGTCAGGTAGCATGTCTGTTTAATGGGGAATATATTGTATAATTATTTTTGGCTTTTTATTTGTACATTTTTTTTTCTCATTTGGTGTGGAAATACCTGGCAGTAATGTTAACATTTTGCAGTAATAATAATAACCCATGGGAATATGTCTGATGAATTTAACATGTGGCCATATGGATAAAACATCATCTCAGCTCAATTCCCTGCCTCAGTTTATTATTGCAAGTCATATGAAGTGGAAATAACCCTCCTTGCAATCAGCCATTCCTGCTATATTGTGCATTACCTCTAATAGCCCACATTGATACCATATTAGCTGCTTTCAATGTATCATCTCCTTCTCACGCCTGCATGTGTTCTCTTTTTTATCCAGTTTAATCCTCTACAGTTGCATCAATGTGCATCACTTCAGCCTGCAACCTGGCGGCTCATACCTTTGTAGCATGATTACGCTTGTAGCTAAATTGTGTTTATTGATGTTCCAGGAATTTCTTTTTTTTTTTTTTTTAAAGCATCCTGCCTTTATTTTGGAGTGGTTAGAGAACTGAAAACACAGACTTTCACCCAGGAGAGCGGGGATTGTGTCCCGCGTGTGACGTTTTCCATATACATTGCAAGTATCCATTGTTACAGCTGGAACACAGATCCCGGTTATAGACCCCTGACGACAGAAACATGGCTGTGTTTTTCGACCTTCTTACAGGGCAATACCTGTGTAGTGGGGCCCTGTAAATGTGCACTGAATCAGAGGGTGCTGAAAGGTGCTCGCAACACAAGTTTTTTACCCCAGAACAAAAGCTCTCCGCTACTCCATCTTCCCTCTGTGGAAGGAACCGGAGAACACATGGCTAGTTTCATCAGCAGTAGGTTTACATTAGTTTTCTTCAGCTGATAAACCTATCAGCATAGTGTTGGGAAACAGATGAAGATGTAGTGTTGCTGCCTTTTCTCATTCACCCGACATTACAACTTGATCCACTCTAAGCTGGCTTCAGGATATTTTCATTCCTGCTCTTGGCTTTACAATGTTCGGTGCATTTTTTTACAGAACAGCATTGTTGTAACACAATCACCTGCGCTGGAGCCAATTCCTGGAGGGAAAATGACTGTACAAATGACTCATTGTCCTGGAGGCACAAACCAGTACAGTGACAACATTAACAGCCATATCACAATTGTCAGCTTTGAGGGATTATAGCAATCTGTAATGTTGCCTGCACGCTTACACAAATGAGAATGGATAGGGCTGGTGGGGAACATGCAAATGTTATTGTCTCGTCTTGGTTTTCACTATATGTAAGTCCCCATTTGTGCTTATCTACTGTTTGTAATAGAGTTTGCAAATCAAATCAGTTAAATGTGTATGTCTGTGCATGAAAAAAAACAAAAAACATTTGCAGCATGTTACTGCTTGCAATTTTAATTTGACAAAGGAGAAAGTCAACTAAAAGAAACACCATTTATGTAACAAAGTCAGCCTGTACATGTGAAAGAAACAGAAGTCTTTGTGTCTTGTTAATGTCGTTTGTCTTCAGATGAAGTGCTTGGGGCCCTACGGGTGACAAACGGAGGCCATAAATCATTGTGTCTCTTTCAGACACACAGACCTCCAACTGCATTAAATCAAGGATGTAAAGCGCCAAATCATGTCAGATTTGTAAAATAGTTTTTTGAAGTATATTTAAATTACATCTAAACAGCTTTATGTCTATAATGATTTAACTACCAGCCTTTAAGTCCCTCTCTCTCTCTCTCTCTCTCTCTCTCTCTCTCTCTCTCTCTCTCTCTCTCTCTCTCTCCCCTCTCTCTGTGTCAAGTGCCTCATACAGCTGAGAAAGCCTCATCAACGTGAGACACTTTCACCTCCCAGGAGAGAGGGCTGATGACAACACAGCCATTTGGGGCAGTCGGTCCCTTAATGCACGCGTGGGTGTGAGAGCACAGAGAGCTGAGTGTGTGTGTTAATGGGAGCCTGTTAAACCTCAAGTGTGGAAGCGCATCTGCATGTTAGCAGAGGTCTTGTTTCTTGAGAATTTTTTAGGTCCAGGAGAGAAATGATTCTGGCAATTGGGCTGAAATGCATCCACGTTGGGATTGTAATGAAACAGCAATTCCCTGTTGGTTATTATGCTTTTGCTGAGAACTATGCATTTACCCGTTCATTTAAGATTGTAATCCATAGGTTTCTGAGACCATCAGAAAGAGAGTAGAGTGACATTAGAGTAGTGTAAGTAAGGTGTACATTTTATGTTTCTTTTGTCCCTCTAACTAAAACCTCTCCTAAACCTTCCAATAATTTCTAGTTGCGCAAATGTACAGCAATTATTATTCTTACTGCTTAAACCTTAACCAAATTAGTTTGACTTGCCGAAATCTACTATCTAGCCTTATATAAAGTAGCAAATAAAATCAAAGGACTCTGATAATGTTACATAATATGAAAGCAGCAATCTATCATATTTATACACTGTCTGACTGCTTTCTTGATCCTCATTTGAAACTATTTTCTTGGGTTATGTTCTGCCGTTGGGCTGTTAAAACAGCAAATAATAAATCACCATGACCAGTTCAGATTATTAATTGTGATCAGCACTCAGTATAGTGATGCTCACTTCAGTCACTTCTGTTTAGCCCTCCTCTCCGTCTTTCAATATATTTGCGCAGAACAACTGCATTCTAATCTGTAAGTGTGCTTAGAGCGCCTTTCAAGCTGTTTTTCCCTTTGCATCTGATCTCAGATTCTTACCCTTGAAATCATACTTAAACCTTACTTTTTTGAAGTGTCTTTGCAGTTCTAAGTTCTTTCTTTCCCTAATTAGTGTCAACATTGTGACTCTTGCCTCTTATCCCTCCATATGTTCTTTTAATATCTCTTCTGCTCGTCACATTGGTGAATCTTTTCACTTTGAAATTTCGCAAAGCAAAAATTATAAACAGGACGTCTGTAGAGCTGATGCATTGAAGAACCAAGTCTATCAACTTTAATCCAAACAGGAGGAGCCACATGTCACCACGGCCCAACCTCAATCACAGATCAGATTGGGATGTCTTATCAGGGCCAACACCCACGCTACCTGTCCAAAGAGCCTCAACAGTGAATGATTACTGTTAACAGGGCCTGATTGATGACTTCACAGTGGACAGGCAAGGCTATCAGGACTGGAGGGGTAATGAGGACAGTCGTTTCCCCATGTCTCCTGCTCTGGTCTCTATAAGCATAATCATGGGACAGTGATCACTGATGCAATTCCTCATATCAAATCTCTGGCGGGAGTAAAGATCTGGTGTCCAAGCAAGAATCTCAGTCATGACAGGGTCACAAAAGGCCTTTTGCATCAAGCGCGCTTTAATTGGGCTAAAACCGAAGCTGCATCATGCATGAGAATCTGTTATGAAAGTTCAAATCTGGGCCGCAATGATTGCAGTATGATTAGATTTAGATGTGGGATTACTCTTTATCTGTGCACATGTTAGGACATTGAAAGATTTATAGGACTGCAGTTATTTAACAGGATGCCTGTATCACATAGAAGCCTTAAAATGACACATCTGGCCTGGCCTTGCATAGAAAACTGTAATGGAAATGTTGGTCTGTTGGTCCTAAAAATAGTTTAACAACTATTGGATGGGTTGAAATGAAATGTTTTACACAACATCCACGTGGCAAGAGGATGAACCTTAATTCCTTTGGTTATCCTCTGACTTTTCTTATAGTACCAACATGAGTTGGACATTTCTGGTTTGGACTGAAATATCTCAACATCTACTGGATGGATTGCCATGGAATTTTAGACATACATTCACATCTCCCTCAGGATGAATTTTAATGACTTTTTTTTTTAAGATTATTTTTTGGGGCTTTTCCTTTTGATAGTGACAGTGGATAGACAGGAAAGGTGGGAGAGAGATGGGGGATGACATGCAGCAAAGGGCCGCAGGTCAGATTTGAACCCCGGCCGCTGCAAAGGACTCAGCCTACATCGGGCGCACACTCTACTGGGTGAGCTAGAGGTCGCCCCTTATCCAAAGACTTTTAATCTAGCGCCATCCTGGGGTCAAAATTTCGATTTGCCCATATGACCAAATACACGTAAAACTAATGCCATCAGCCTCAACTTTGTATTTAGTGCTAGTTAGTAAATGTTAGCGTGCTGACACATTTAAACTAACATGGTGAAAATAGTCAATATTACTATTGCATCAAAATGTTAACATTGTCATTTTGAGTATGTTAGCATGTTGAGGTTAGTACAGCCTCTGTTAGCGTAGACTCTTTTCGTCTTGTTTACAAAAGGACTTAACTGGTGTACTGCTACATGCACTAGGTTATGGCTAAATCTGTACGAGGGCATTCAATGACTTTCTCTCTCAGACTCAAATATTTTTCCCACGTGACCTGTACACGTGTCTAATATTGTCTTCCAGTTTACATTAGGGTCACATCACATGTGATCTCTCTTCATTTTCATGGATTTGTTCGATTCTGTTCAACCATTAGGTTTCTCTGACCATCGATCAAAACAGTATGATAGTCATGGTGTGCTGTTAGCCAGCTAATGGGGCTCATGATCCAGGAACACAGAGATCATCAGTTGGTCTGTACCATGCTTGGATCGCCTCCAACAAGCTAAGAGTCCCAGTGCCTTGCATGTCTTCCCTTTGACGTGAACCTATTCACCTTCATAGGTCAAAAAAACTGTATCTGTTCACAAGTGTGGCAGGGCATAGAGGAGATTGTGTTACAGACGCACCTTTATGTTGCATTTGTGTCCGGCCTGGCTGGTGTGCGTGCCACCCCTTCAGCTGTTCACGCATAAATCAAACAAAAAAAAGTGTATGGGCATATTTGACTAATCAGTGACCATGAATGCCTTTAAACTGGATTGTGTCGATTCCACCGAGTGTCCAAGGTTGTTAACACAGTCAAAGGAAGGCAACATTGTTTATTTTCAATCTAAATAAATATTGTTTCTCTGTATATATTTGTCAAAAGACCTGCTTCCACGATGTGAACTTCCCCACTAGAGCATAATGATGTGAGTCTTTTCTAAGAGCTTGTTTTGTGCTACACTTCGTTCTTCTGAAATCCTAGAAGGTGTTTGATCTGCTGTTCTGCATGTGGCCCAGGCCATTATATGTCCTTGGCATATCAAATGGTTCAACAATGGCATGTTATCCTTCTGGCCTCGACTCCCATTTGAATATCATCTGTCAGGCAGTACAAGAGGAGACCTGCTCCGACAGAAAACGCCCATAGCATCTGAAATTACACAGCAATTTATATGTCATCTGTAATAGTTCTGCATCTACTCCGTATCCTGTGACAGCCATTAATTATCATTGCTTTTTGTCTCTCTCCTCCTCTGCTTTACCTGGATTCTCTGGGTGTTAAATCACAACACAAGCTTTGATATTGGAGACAGTGCTGATGAAGGTGGACTACATTATATTATACTGTAGATGCTGATATGATTTCAGAGCCTCTGACTGAGAAGCGAAAATGGCAGTTATCTGACCTTCTTTGAGGTGTTGGGTAATAAGGTATGTTATGGATATAATAGCTGTAGTTAAATGAACTGTTCCCTTAACTTTAGCTGCTGCAAGCTGTTTATACAATGGCTCATACAATTTGTTTAGCCCTGAAGGAAACAGGTAATTTTCTTTTTCTCAGGTCAAATAAAAGAGAAACACAGGATTAAGTTTCTGTGGCTCTGTGCATCGGGTGCCAAATCCAACAATGTAGGGCCAAAGAAGTGTCACTACACGCATGCAGCTAGAACAGGGACTATATGTGCCATGAATTAACCAAAGAACAGCCTCATTTAACATTTTATAAACTGAACGCTTCGCACAACAGAAAACATATGTTTACCAGGCTGCTTGTACTTAATGACTACATAAATCTGTGTCATTGTTGTTTTTAAAACTCGCTCATTTAACTTTTAATTTTTTTTTTTTTTAATTAAAGGCCAAGTGGGTTAGGGTTAGGTTTAGGGTTGTATTCATAATATAATTTAAACAAATTATGTTTTAATCTCGCTCTAGGTCTTATCACCAAACATCTCCAGATAATGTTTTGTAGTTTCTGTCACATTTGTTTGAGTCACATAGATTCTTGTTTATCTTTACATTTGACTTCACTTTACTTGTATTTTTATGTTTTTTTTGTTGTTTGTTTTAATCATCCATCCATCCATCCATCCATCCATCTTCGTCCGCTTATTCGGTGTCAGGTCGTGGGTTGTATAAAAAACAGGTTGTAATAGGCTAACTGAGAGTTTTTGTTTAGGATATTTCTGTGCACAAAATAAAATTCCTCAACTGTGTGTGTGAGCTAAGCTTGGGCATACTATAAGGAGACAAGTAAGATTAGTTTAGGACAGCATTTATAATCTCCCTGTGAAGGCAAAATACATGATTATGTACCCTACAATTTAATATGAAACAACAGCTTACCTTGATGCCCATACATTCATGTGGACAGTTCAACACTTATTAATATTTGGTTCATTGCTTTCCCTCTAAACACAAGTAGAAGGAGCAAATGCCTGAATATGTAATGCCTCTTAATCACCCCTCTCACCAAATGCAAGGTAATTGTCCATCACTGGGATAGAAACCAAAATAAATCTCTCAAAATACTGCTAGCTTGTTCCGTCTTAGGGCTGCAACTAACGATTATTTTAATAATCGATTAATCTGTCGATTATTTTTTCGATTAATCGATGAATCGGATAAAAAAAAAAGCATTAATTTACATCAACTCAATACATTCATACTTGTTGTTTTAGTTAATAGTTGTGTAAAGGTAAGTAACCCAAATAGCAGATACAGACAAGACACACAGACAGACAGACAAGACACACAGACACACTTATTCATTAAATGATTACCATCACCATACATACCACACACTATTATATTTGTCAACAATAACTGATATTGCACAAAGCACATAATATATGCATGACAACAGATTGAAAAATGACTGGGCCAAAAAAGGCGAGTGAATAAAACCGTGTCTTTAGTCTTGCAAACTATACCACCCCTGCTTTATTACTGTTATTACCGAGCTAACGCTAGCTTGTCATGCTAGTCAGCTGGATAACGAGTAAACAGCAGCACCAGAAGAGCTACTGGAGGGACGGTACGTTCCTCACTTCAGAACGGAACAGAAGTAGGATAGTGTAGTGACTTTACCCTGCTGTTGAACTCCCTTCCTCCTCATCAAGGACTCCAACATGTTTACGTTTTATGTGCTGACTCATCACCGTGGTGGTCCCCTGCCATGCCGTGTCGCTTTTGTTTATCTTGCAATTAACACGTTTTTGATTTATTTAGTGTGAAATGCTCCCACACCTTGCATGACTTGGGTCGTACTGATTTCTCTGCCTCCGCCGAGTGTTTCAGAACAACGTTACGGGTCTCTCCGGTCTCTCTCCGTATTTCCTCTACCCCCGCTCTGCTCTTTTTTCTTTTCTTTCGCTCGGCTCTGCTCGGCTCTGCTCGGCTCTGCTCGGCTCTGCTCGGCTCTGCTCGGCTCTGCTCGGCTCTGCTCGGCTCTGCTCGGCTCTGCTCGGCTCTGCTCGGCTCTGCTCGGCTCTGCTCGGCTCTGCTCGGCTCTGCTCGGCTCTGCTCGGCTCTGCTCGGCTCTGCTCGGCTCTGCTCGGCTCTGCTCGGCTCTGCTCGGCTCTGCGCTCAACTAACAACAAATCGATAATTAAATTCGTTGCCAACTTTTTTAGTAATCAAATTTTATCGATCTTATCGATTCGTTGTTGCAGCCATACTCCGTCTACTCCTTCACAGTCTCGCTAATTATTTTGTGCTTGGTCAGCTTTTTCAACTGTAGACTCAAAACTAATTTTCCCATCGAACACAAGACAGAGAGTATTTTGACAAATGTAGGCATTTAAGTTTCATGTGATCACCTTGGCCAAAAATCTGTTTTTGAATGTGTGCTTGTGGGCCAGTGAGGAACCTTCTTCAACATGGTTCACTGGCCACAATCCCTCTCCAACATCAATGAACTGCTGACTAGAAGTGACACTGAAAGCACTTTGTTTAACACAGGCTCATGAAATACATATATTTTGCTTTTTGAGATGATCATCACACTTTAACATGCTAACATTTCAAAAGTACAAATTATATTAGTTATAATGGATTAAAAAACTTTTTTTTAACATAAACACAGTAGAGCTAAAAGACACTAGTGAGAAAATGTGTATTCAAATGACTCGACTCTTTATGTGTTTTTACATTTTCCTGCAAAGACCAAAATAAAAAAAGCTGTTACAGTCTTTTTGTCCCACTGTTTTAACCTGAGGCTTATGAGAAATATATCAACAAAGAGAAGATAATTGCATAAATCAGGCTGCATTTCTCCCTGCAGCATTGGATAATCCTCAGGTCTGTAAAATGTTTTTGTGATGGGATTCATCTCGCTGATGCAATAGCTTGAGACACGTATAATCAGCGCACAGGAATTGTGGGCAATTGGGCATATCTACGGGTCTCTAATCCTGTTCAATAGACACATGATTATTTCCTGTAAAGATTTACTGACCGATAAGAACCATAACAAATGTCCCAGGTTGTTAATGAGGCAAATAAAAACCTTTGCCAAACACATTGTGTAAATTATTCCATATAAATATCTCATGTATTGTCTGAAACTGCGAACAGTGTTTCCATACATATATTTTCTCTAAACCTTTTTTTTTTCAATTTGCTTTTTCATCCTTTATCTTCCTATCAAGCTTTAAAAATGGAAGCACCTAAATTATATTGTTGTCCTGCCGCACACTCACATAACATTTCTGATTTCTCTGTAGACTGCAAGCTTAATCTCCTGCTCACCACATCTGTCCAATCTCTGCTCAACATCTGACATCATGCAGCTGTTGCAAATGGGGAGCCCTTCCTTAAGCTTTGCTTGCACTGTACCATAGTCACAGTTTACACATGCTAACATCGTAACCCGTCCTCCTACATATACATGCGCGTGCACGCACGCACGCACGCACGCACACACGCGCACACACACACACACACACACACACACACACACACACACACACACACACACACACACACACACACACTTTCTCCCCATCATTGCATGAAGTGTCAGACACCAAGCGTACCGCTTACTTGATTTATTACATGAATTAAATGGCAAAACATCCTTCTTGGGTTTACTGCCGTCTGTGTCTGAGTAGCTGAAAGCTAACATTACTATAAACACACAAGCAGCCTGACACGCTGCACTTACATAAGACCCGTTGTTTCTTTCAAATGAAATCTGTCAAATTACTAATAAAAACAAATCCCAAATCAGCACCAATATTATTGAGGTATTATGAAAAATGAATGAATAAGCGTCACAGTGATTCATTAGAAAAATGGTTCTGTCATTATAGACAATAAATCTATCACTCCATGGCTGGAAAACTTTTGAAAATGTTGTATCTAATTTGAGTAATTGCATAATTCATTTTGGTACTGTAGCAACAAACTGAAGCATTAATCATTACATATGAAGGAGCATGTGCAGAAAGAGTATGTCCAAAGTGCGTGATCAGAGAGAGCATTTACAGTACATGTCCATTTTATGAATTGAATGGATTATTAAAAAAGGTTTAAAATTGAATATAAAAGGTTTGTATAACCTTTTTCGGACAGAAAATACCAAGTAAATTATGTATTAGTGTATCATGTATGGTGCACAACCAAATAAGCCCTTTTTACGTAAATACATAAAAGCACTGAATCTATGGTAGAACATGCACCTCCATGTCAGACATCAATCTGAGCAGAACAGCAGTTTGATGAGCCCCCGGAGTCTACAGCTCCTCTCAGGTCTGTGCATCAGACAGGGGCCTCATCTGGACCACATCTGGACCTCATCAGGCCTCCAACCAGCAGAGGGGGAGGTGTGAAAGAGCCTCACACAGAGCACAAGGCAGCTCTGCAGAGGAAATTAAGGAAACAAAGGTGTGACACCTGGGTGAGCCAGCCTCACCTTAGGTCTCACTTCATTTTCTATATAAGTTCGTCCAGATGAGTTCAGACTCATCTCAAAGTCAAAGACATAGCTTTGAAATAAAAGCAGTGTACACATTAATAAAAGAGGGATCTGGAGCACATTAAAGTTACAGCATTATGCGTTGAGATAGGACAGACTTTTATTCAGCGCCGGTCTTCATTGTATTTAATGAATTTAGACTCCAAAAGACTGATTCAGACCAGCCCCTATCATTTGACATCAATGCATATCCATTTTGACAAATTCCACAGCTTCTTTGAGTTAGTTTTAGGTCATATAATACTTCCCGTATTTCAGAGTAAGAGTCTTGTCTCCAGAGAAAGGTAAACCAGTGCAAGATGGACGGACAGCATCGTGATTACTGAGTATACTTAATACATATCGGACAGCTGTTTTCTTCTTTCATGTAGTGATATCATCCATGCCACATTGCAAATGGTCTTTGGATCCAGTGACTGCTAATCCAAAAATTGCATGGTGAAACCATGATCAGAGACTGCTGGTACATTACCTTACAGAGATGCCCCATAAATACTACCATTCACTCAGTAGTGAGGTAAGGATATGTTATAGCCACAGCTAAATTCTACTACTGGTGAGTTGGGTCCTCATTCAGTTAGTTCCCTGGTGTTATCAAATAAAAGTTGAAGCTTGGAACTAAGACATTTTCTTGCAGACAGGAGACAGGAGTTTTATTTTAAAGACAGGTATTTCACTTCCTGCAGTATTTAGCAAATTTTCTCTCCCCAGCAGGACTCTTGACTGCCACTTGGCTGTGTCCAAGCTGTTCCTGTTTAGCGCGTTGACAGTATATTTGACACAAGTCTTGCTTCAACTTCCTCTCAGCCATAACAGACCTCAGGGCAAAGCAGGAGGCAGCGGTACGTTTTGAAGGTTAACTCTGTTAATGAAGCCAGGCTGGCCAGCAGGACCCCTTGGGTTTTTGTGGCAGAGTCATCCACATGCCACTCCGCTGGAGAGCTGGACATGGGAGGGTCCTTATGCTTGTTACCAAGCTCCTGCAGGCAGCAGCACGGACAGCCCCAGAGCAAAACCAAAACCACTGTTAGAAATGAGAAATGTGAGAAATAAGCCCACTCAGTTCTTACTTCCGAGACTGATTGTGATCAAAACAACAGAGGTTTCCACTAGTGTCTTTGGAAATATTTGGATCTCCACTAGAACTTAAAATACAAATCAAGGATGTAGATAATCGCATCTGATGTGAGAAAGACATGCCTCATCTATGTCAGAGTTCAGTGTTTTATATCACTTTCTGGTCCGTTAGCATACACTACAGAAAAAAAAGGGAGAGAATGTGAGGGAGGCATGACCTGGATTCAAAGGGTCAGAGCAGGAGTGGTTTTGCTCCCAAAACTGGCCTCATTGAGGTACGGCCAATGTAGTGTGACTGGAAGTTTACTGTGATGAGGTGTTACAGGACAAGACTTAATACTGATTTAGTAACTAATTGAGCTGATAATAGAATATGATTACAGCATAGGAGGTTTATGAAAGATTAATGGCAACACTATGAAGTTACATTAGGTACTCTCATGTATTTCAACATGCTAAAATGCTTTGAAATGTCTATGCCTTTTTGGTATTGTAGAAATGTCAATGCTGCTAACATGCGGTCAGATGACTCGTTGAGTGTACTGATTCTCTGTCATGTACAGATGCTACAGAGACAGATGGTAATGAGGTGTCTGTCTAGAGCCTGAGCTGAAACTTTCCCTCAGCTGGGATAACTCTCCCGCTTTGGTCCTTTCCTGTTATGATTTCCCCTGATACAAACACCCATTTTGTTCTGTGCATGCGTGAGGAGATGGAGAGTGAGGCTACTCTGAGTGACTGATTTGTGTTCACATCTGGAAGTACACTTGCTGATGAGAAGCTCATGGCTTATGTACAGCTGTCTTCTTAAAACACTTCCCTTACGAGAAATGCTCTGTACGCTGTAAGTCTGTCTGCACATTAAGGCAGGTGTGTGCTTGTGTGTGTATATTCTCTAATGTTTGCAATGTCTGTGCATCTTTTGGCATGTGCATAAACATGTTTGTTTACCTGTGTATATACTGTGTGGGAGACAAGAAGTGCATTGATGAGAGTGAAGAGAGGAATGTAATGCCCGTTGGTGGTCTTCTGAGTATTGTTACCAGTATGCAGGCAATGAAGGCTTAGCATCTTCTACTCGTTTATTCAACATTTCAGCACAACACTGTGATTTACAATCCTGTTTTTGATCCATTTCAAACAATTGGATTGGAGTCTGTTTTTGCCTAACCCAACATAATGTATGCCCCGAAAGCAAACTTCTGTCACATTGCTTTTAAACCCATGACAAAAGATGAAAAAGCCTGTCTGAGGATTTAACCTTAGTTGATGTCTCCGATATAGGAGGTGGGGGTTGGGCTGGGGCTTGAAAACGAAACTAATCCAGTGTGAAATGGGCCTTGAGGCCAATCGGTCGGACCTGTCCAAAAAGAAAACATATCACGCGCAGAGAAGTCTGATGTCATCAGGATCTGGGGGAGAGAAACCTGACATGTTGTTCACTCAAGTGGCTGATGACAGCACTTAAATTTATTGTCCCCTCATTATTTTTGTTCCATGATGAGGTATCAACAAACTCAATAAGGGAGTCAGAATAACAGCCGCAACACTCATAAATAATGCAACTGCTTGACTGGATACAGGCTGAATGGAGACTCCACGGGCATCAAACCCAAAATGAGCTCCCAAAGAGACCTCACAGAATGAGCTTAGGGAGGTTAAAAGGCCTGTCAACAATATAAACAACATCCAGAGTGAGGAAAGAGGGGCCCTCTGGTGTTTTAATCTCTCTTTTTACCTCTTGCTCTGCTTTTTTCCTGCTTTTGCAGAAATATGTGGTCGTTTTCCATTTCCTCGCTCGCTGAAACAAACAAAGCTGTCTCCTGTTGCTGAATTCTTCTTCCCCGTCCTAATCCTCATCTAAAGTGACTCTCCAAAGAGCTTAAGGCATCTCGCAGGTCACAGGCAGGATTGTTCAAGCTGACACTGACACAACAACCAGAGGCCTATGCAGCCTATAGCAATGTGTTTGCTCATGCACAATTGGAAGAAAACCACTTCAAACGTTATGGCACATCAGACGAGTTCATTTACAGCCTGTTTACTCATAGGAGTCTTCTAAAAACTATTATTTCCACTGCTTGTTTACAACTTTTAATTAAACTTCAACTACAGTTAAATCGGTGTAAGCACAGAAAAACATGTCTTCCACATACATCAGGTCTCTGTTATTCATACCTTTTTGTATGTAGAGACAGGAATTGCTGTTGTGTTGCACATCTGGATTCATTTCAGGATGAAGCCATGTATTGCTTCTCTGCAGAGGCTGGGGCTATGTGCGATTTTAGGGCTACCAAATATACCCCAGCTCAGCTGTTTCTGCAAGAATTGCATTGTTCAGCAATTGGATGGCAAGCATTTATGTTCCCCACACCTCCTTAATATCAATATACCTAAAGCCATACATCATCTGAATGCCCTATGTCTCTAGTTTGTGGGTGTAAAGTGTCATAAGGCCAAGATTATTCTGGAGGTCACTATACATCATGTTATACAGTGAGGTCAAGTTTACAATGAAATGGCTACTATGGTGACTAACATCATCACACATGAATAAAATTGGGCTCGTTGAATCCGCAGGAGTCTCGGCTTTCCAGTCATATCCAATTGATGCAATTCCAAGAATGTCTAGGGACCCTAGTATGCAGATTATTCAAATACATCATTTTAGAATAGGCAAAAATAACACATTTATACTTAATGCAAAAAATAACATGGTTCGTGCCCCAACCTGCATGGGATAATCATAGAGTGTGCATGTATGTAAAGGGGAGACTCGTAGGTAACCATAAAATCTGTTTTCATTCAGATATCTTGAGGTGAGAGGTCAAGGGACCCCTATGAAAATGCCCATGCCAACTTTGGAACGTTTAGTCATTTAGCTAGCATGACTTAGTTGGTACCAATGGATTTTTTTTAGATCGTCCAGTGTGCTACCAATATCTTCACTGTAGCCTTAAATTGGCCTCAGTCTAGTTTGAGGGGCCAGAGTAGGGTCCAGGCTTAATATTAGTAGGGCACTGGCCCCCTCTTGTCCCCCTTAGAACCGCCATTGTTCCTCTGTTCCCACTTCATATTCAGGGCGTCGCTTTTGCGCCCACTTCAGGCGTATTTGTTTCGCAACGTGTGCGTAAAAGCATGGCGAGGTATGTACAAACATGCCGCACTGAGGTAAAAGTGCAGACTGCCTGTCGCGGGAACTGAAAATGGCTAATTGTGCTTTTCCGTGTCATGCATATGCATTTAAGGGAGGGTCAAAGGGAAAGTGGGAGTTTTCCATAAAGAGATTGTAGGGGAAGGGTAAAGTGCGCCTAATTATGTATTCCGCGCTATGTACAAAAACACAGCGCGTCTCTATTTTGCGGTGAAAATTGTCCGCCATTTAAAAGCAGGTATAAACCAGCCGCAAGCGGGTTTCCTCGCATATGCCTCCTGGTGAAATGGCAGCAGTAATCCGAGCAAGACAAAGACATAGGTCAAGGACACGAGCTGAAAGGATTTTTGCCATAAGGATCATACTTTTTCAGTTGAGTGAACACAAAATCAATTAAGCGTTACAGATTAAGCAGCCATGCAATATTACAGTTAGGCTACTGGAAGAAATCAAAGATGGCATTGAATCTCCGACTCAGCGTTCACATTCCATTCCAGCAGTTGTTAAACTCCTCGCTACATTACAAATATTGGCATCAGAATCATTTCAAACAGTCATAGCATCAGCAGTCTGCACTCAGCCGTATCATAGCACAAGTACTTAACGCTTTGCTACAGCGCAATTTACGGTATAGTGGGCGGAGAAAGGCGCTGATTACCCGATGAACTGCAGGTTTGGTAAATACGACGTAAGCTGAAGTATCACAGCGTGCGCTTTCTGAGGGTTGGCCATGGCGCTGATAACGCTACTTTTGCAAATGTACGTACATGAGGGCCTCAATCTCTTCTCCCTGGTCCATCCCTCCGAGCTAACAACACTCAGTCAACCATCTGCATTAGGTTGATCTTCACAGAAGTATGTGATATTGACCGCTAGATTTCTGTTATGCTAAATTTATGTCAGACTGTGGACATCGCTCAGAGACTGCCAGCTCATTAGGTCTCTGAAGTAAGAAGAGTAGAAAACTCATATCCTGCTCAAGTTAAATAATTGATGCCTGTAGCACTGATTACTCCATTCAGGGCTCTTTCAACTGCCAACTTTGAGTTGTTTATTGATGTAATGGTGGTCAAAGTTTTTAATGGCTTTGGTTAATTCAGCTGCTTGTTTCCACTGGTGTCATATATACTGTATGTTTGCAAGATGATAAAGATAACCTCCACCATTCACTGTTTTCATGAATAACAGTTGTCAAATTATTATAGTGACATGCATATCAGCCAAACTACCATGGTGCACATCAATCAGTGTAAGTTTATTGTTTATTGTTATTTATAAAGATTACCTTACAAGGTGAGTGTTTTCTTTTGTGGAAGCCACAATTCAAACACAAAGTGATCAGATAGCATTAGTGCAACTCTATTGAAAAATACCATAATGCAACGAATGAATGATACAATTTGAATGCATTGATGTAAATAGAGAAATATGCATTTTATATTAAACATTACCACATATGTAGAAGTATGAGTGTCATGCGAACACCTCAAAGGGGTACTCCAGTGATTTAGAATTGCGCTTGCATAAGTTTGGGGATTTTCAACAGATCCAGCAGATGCTGAGCTATCCTGACTTTAGTCCTTAGTATGGGTCAAGCTCCAAAAACTCTAGATTCTACATTTGCCATAATGCAATGAGATTTGATAGCATCTTTCATTCTACTCTTTCAAAATTTGCTTTTTGTTCAAAAGTAGTCTTCAATAACCCTAATGAGATAACCCTAATCATCAGAGCTTTTTTCAGACTTTGAGCCTCTTCCTGCAGAGCCTCAGAAAACACTACATAGCTGTCACATAATGAGTAGTACTCCCCATGAAAAGTAAACTGATCTTCATGTGTAAAATTGGTGGACTGGCCCTTTAAATCTCCATTTCAGAGCAACACTCAACTTCTGTGATTGTGTGTGGGCCTGTCTAACATGATATCATATCTCGGTTCACATTGGAGTATTTGGCAGGCAGATGGACAGCTGTCACACATCAGGGACTCATTAAAGTTGAGGAGGGAGGTTCCCTTAGTAGTTAAAGGGAACTCCCTGGTCCCACAGTGTTCCTTTAGTGATGGCAGACTGTCCCTTGAGCGCCTCATTAGCAGAGCAGTGATGACTGAGTGTGAGCTGTGTGGTGATTGTGAAGGTCCACTTGGGGCCCCAGTGAGGATGACCATGCCAGTGGGTTGGTCTGGGCTAAAGGAGGTGGCCAGTGGACTTGAAAGAGCAGGGGACACGGTGGGTGCAAAGAAGCTCTCCAGCGGCTCTTTTAGTCCAGATCAGGTGTCAAGACCGCATGCCAGAGTTTATATAGCATTGGGCAACAAGTTGTGAGGAAATCTGATCCTCTTAGAGGCCGCGGGTTGGCTTTCCTCACACTCATGCAGCCCTGTGGCTAGCCACCAAGCCACGGTTTCCCTACTACTTGAGGTGTGCATTACCTCTTCAACGGTACTAACCCATCTCTCCCTCACCTCTTGCCCCCCAGTGTGAAGCCTGTCCAGCAACTCTCAGGTTTCACAGACACCGCTGGTAAAGCCCTCTGACGACAGCTCTGTCGGCGGTGTATGAAGCAGAAAGATGATCGTCTGACGTGGGCCGCTCCCTGGATCTGGTGTGTGTGGAATGCCCTGGAGAAAGAGAGGAGGACATCGCCACTTCTAAGAGGAGGACACTTCTGTTGCTTCCCTCATCTATGCATGTAAAACCGTCTCTCCTCGTGTACTATGGCAGTGTGGTATAGGCTCTTTTATTCAGATTTAAATTGTATCTCCTCCCTCTAACACCCATCTGACTCAATCCTATTAATGGCTCTCATGTCCGAGCAAGCTTAGTTCATATCTTCAGATGAATGGTGATGATAAAACGTATCTGCATATTGTGGCTTGATAAAAGGCAGGCGAATATAATAGAAAACACTTGATCCTATGGACAATCCTTGAATGATACTTTCACTCCAACTCAGCTTCGACCTACTGTATAGTCCTCAATGAGGGAGAGACAAGAGGCATCTGGAACTATGTTTACAGTGGCCTTATAAAAATAAGATAAATGCAAAAGGAAACAAAGAGATTGCTCATGTCAGGGCACATAAAAAAATAAAGGAGGTAGGATTTAAAATCTCAAAAGCAATTTATGGGAATCCTCCTCATGGGAATACATTAGTTTTATTAGCAATGCATGTGTTGAGTGTGATGACTTCTCCATGAAGCTCATTTGTGGCCCAAAGAGGGAAAAGCTGGCAAGACACTCTGCCCGATCCACACTCTCAGAGACTGGTTTTGTTTTGAAATAAGTATTCCCATGATGCTTCACAGTATATGAGCTCATTCTGGATGGCTACGAACTGTTTTGTTTTTGCTCCTCGGTGAGGCATGTCCTGATAGCAGCAGATGGATGAGCTCTGTTTTATGTGTGAGGATAAGTCTTCTCCACTTTGAGAAATGACCCTCATGGTCTCCTCAGGGAAAGTTGGAATAGATATGGGCATTCCTTGAACCAGACCTAAACCAGAGATAAAGTGTATTCTGACATTTCTTTTAAGACACATCTTGTTTTATTAGGGCGCATTACCTTATCAGTTGTACCAGGCACCCAAAGGACCACTACTCATTTTAACAAGAGGATAAGGAAGCTGTAATAATGTGGTCTATTAATAGTTTTAGCTGAAGACAAATGCTTTCACAGATGCCCTATATAGCTCTGAAGAGGCTACTTTGCTCTTGTAAACAATCTTCTCATGCATGACAGCATCTTTGACAGGAAGCCTGGGTAACACTGTTTAAAGTAATCCAAAACAAATGATCCTCATTTGGAGATATTGTTGGATGTGTAAATATTGCTTTAAAAAGGTTTACACGTGGAGGTGAGAATTATTGGTTTACGCAATTTGAGGCTGATGATTCAGGCCTCTTAATACAGCAGATACAAGAACCTCAAACTGTCACTGTCCAGGTGATGTATTATCCTACCAAAGTATTTGTTTCCGCCTCCTGTGACGACCATCTCCTTGCGTTTACTTTCGATTCACATGGCTTACACTAGAATGTGCCACCTGAGTGACCACACTTCAAGATAACTGTGTTAAAAACCTGTCCGTGATTTACAAAAGCTTTAACAAACACCGAGTTGCCTTTAATTAATCTGTCTCCTTTGACAAGAACTACAACTTGTCGTTTTTAAACTTTGATTTTTGGATTTAACGTGTCAAGTGTGTTGACAGTAGGCAGATTTTGTTACCTTTGGACAGTACCAGGCTAGCTGTTTCCAGTTTTTTATGTTAAAGGTCCCATATAATGCTCATTTTCAGGTTCATACTTGTATTTTGGGTTTCTACTATAAGGTGTTTACATGGTTTAATGTTAAAAAAATGCATTATTTTTCTCATAAGGTCTGTTTGACTATACCTGTATTCACCCTCTGTCTGAAACGCATCGTTTTAGCACCTGTCCCTTTAAGTCCTCCTCTGGAAAAAGCTCAGTCTGCTCTGATTAGTCAGCATTTCTGGGTCTTGCGCATATGCACTCTCTGCATCTCTGCACCCTCACTGCAGAATGACTGCAACGGCACTGTAGCAGTAGCCTCGTGAGACCGTCCTGATCTCGCGAGCTCCAGTTTTCCACTCACAGATCAGTCTGGCATCTTGAGGCAGAGAAAATTTGGAGCCGTTAGCCAAACGACCGGGCCAATCAGCGTTGGTTTTGAGGTGGGTTAGGTGGTGATAGACCGATGGTTTATCCAATCAGCTAACCAGTATTATCAGCCAGCGGTAGCCCTAATTCTGTTAGCCGCTCGCTAATGCTTTTTTTCTCTTGGATCCTTCTTTTGGAATATGGTCCGGAAACTGAAATGGTGACTTTTATTCCTAAATTCTCGTTACACAAATGGCAAATATCCTTTACCGACATGTTGCTTGCATGCTGAGCTTACGAGCTATGCCTGCAGCAGCAGGGGCGGGCTTGTGGTTGTATTTTCATACGCTTCGTGGATCTGATTGGTTGATTTGGCCCGTCTATCACCAACATAGGTGATAGACAGATGGTTCATCCAATCAAATAACCAGTATTCCGCCCCTTCCCAAAAGTTCTCCAACGGAAAGTTCCCAGATGGATATGCCGAGCAAATGCGAAGCAATCCATTTGGCGGAGTCAGGTTACTGTAGCAGAACTCTATCTATATATAAACAGTATAGTTGTGACATTACAATTATACGGAAGTACTGACTGCTCGTGCACCATTTCTGAATACAGGCTGTGTGCATTTCTTGGTGGATTGAATGTTTTGATGAATTCACATTATTTATATAGCACCTCATGCTTTATAATAAAAAAGACATGAAAATCTCACTTTTTACAGTATGGGATATTTAAGCTAAGTTACTCTACAAACATGAGAGTGGTATGGATCTTCTCATCTAATTCTCAGCAAGAAAGTGAAGAAGCGTATTTTCCAAAATGCTAAACTATTCCTTTTAATGGTCGACTGAGAACTATGTGCTGATAAGGAATCAAGACTAAATGGAATGGCAGTTATAACCAAGGAGGCTAAACAAACTAAATTGCTGCCTTAGCATGCAAACAGTTTGGAGAGGTAACCACGACAACAGATGCAAGAGTTTGTGCCAAGGTGGGTGGCGCGTGTCTGAGCAGACATGTTACCTGTAGCCATTGCGTGTCGTCTTCTCTCTGGAAGTTACGTCTGCGGCTGGATTCCAACCAACTTACTTGGAGATAAGAAGTCTGAGGAGATCAAAACAAAACAACAGATCAGATCGCCCCCTTCAGTCTGTCAGCATTGCCAGAATGGCCACTGATAAGGCCAGTCCATCATGCCATGAAAAGCAACATCACTGAGCTGCCTGTCTGCAGGAGTCTGCTTTCCTAGTTCCTCTTCAAGTGCAGAATCTCAGCAAACACATGTGAAGGCAGACAGCTTTGGAGCCTGAAAAAGAGAAAACATAAACTACATTCACACATTCGTTTTGTCATCCCATTGCAAGCTTTCCTTTTACCTAGGAGTAACACATTGATGTTGGTGAGTTTGAGGTTTCACTCTAAATGTTCCCAAAAATAATGATAACCATATCAGCATCCCAGTATGAGCAACTCTGTCAGCATGAAAGAACCTTGCGTGAAATGAAATCTGGGTGCTCCGAATGTTATCCAGGAGATCTAACTCAAATACCCCCATCCCCTCCATGCAACAACAAAGGGATGCTCTGCTGATAATCTGTATTTCGTGCATTGACAGTAAAAGGGAGGGGGGAAGCTACAAGTGAGTTGAAAGCAGAAGGAGCCTCTTTAGCAGCTGTTAGACAATTTTGTTTTTTGGGGGTGGGGAGTGACTTTAGTTTGAAGTGGGAGATAAGAAAGGCACAGAAGAAAGAAAAAAGGATGAGAGTCCAGCAATACCCATGAAGCAAATAGCGTGCAAAGCAATAACAAAGCAGCAATGGCATGGTCATCATAACACACGGAGGTTGAATTCAAACATTACATGAGACAGAGCCATTATCAGAATCTAAATATAATAAGAGCAGCTAGAATAGGGCACTAAAGGCGTACAAGCCTGTGTTTACTACTACTGTGAGGAAACATGGATCACTGACAACCAACACTAACATGAGTTATCAGTGTAGTATAGTATTTGTATTTAGGGCTGGAAGGTTAAGGACTGACATGTTAATTATACCTCTCTCCCACTGGTCAAAAAACCCACTAACATCTGGCATTTGTCTTCAGTGGGAAAGGTTACAATTGGCATTTATTCCCGGGAAAAATGACTTTGCAGTAGTCACAGGTATTATTGGCTCCAGCTCCGATCGGCTATAATGGGTTTTCCTGGCGTGATGATATGACGTGCACGTCATCTCAGCCACAAATTCCGTCAATCTCTATACAAGCAGCGCTCGGACATTGTTACAAATTAGTTGACGCTGAATTTGAAAGAAAGACTGAATGTAACAGATATTTAAAAAAGAAAAGAAAAGCAACTACCATGACATTTTCACTGGCCTCCATGCTGATTTCTACTGTTTACTAACCTTATGTTGTAAGACACACCTGTCAAACTCAAGGCCCGTGGGCGGGATTTGGTGATGTAATTTGATATGGACCCCCAGAGTAAGAACTTGGTATATTGGTATATCTAGTAGTTAAGGTATCAAGTGAATGTACAGCAGGGTTTGCAGTTGTGTGCACTGTATCAGGAAAAGTTAACACCTGTTTTTCAGCGTGTTCGTGATGTCGAACGTGACACAACAGAAAAAAAAACAGAAAGGCACACTCGTCCACTGGCAGTAGGAAAGGATTGCTTATTTTTAGCTGGTCTTTGTGTTTACCCATACATATATGCTAAGTTTGGTGGGAAAACGGTGTTAGTGATATGTTTAGGGAACTGGTGTCTGCATGGTATATATGAAAATAGAGCCAGCCACTGGTTAGCTTAGCTCAGCATGCAACCAGCTGAGACTAAGTGAGAAGAAGTCACGGCTCCAGGCCAAGAAATACATATACAATACATACAGCACATCAGCCCCACACCCACCCCCACACAACTTTTAAACTCTTTTAAAAGTCCAAACAGGAACTCATTCTGAAAACATAGCTACATATGATTATAGCAGTCGTTCACATCTTTGCTGTACAAAGATGTATGCAAATCAGGAGAATCACACATCTGAGTACTATGTTCCAATAGTAAGACATGAGTGCCAGTAAATGTGCTCCAAATGACATTATAGTTTTCCACAATGTTATCCAGTTCTCAAGATCCCCATTAAAGCTGAACAACTGCTGCCAGAGACAAAAAAGAGCTAACGCCAAGATAAAAAAAACTCTAAAATGAAGGAAGGAGGACCTGCAGCGAGGAGAAAGAGGAAGAGAGTATCTGAAGAATGGATGCAGGGTCGTGGGAAGTTTCTGTCATCATAGCAGATACTTTAGAACTTGAAAGTTGTCATGAGAAATTATAGCTGTTACATTGTGCAGATGCAGAAACAGAAATGTTCAAGGGCTTACAGAGAAATATTCTCAGTCTTGACTACTATTTTTCTATGAAACTTTCCCCATGTCACTGTTTTGATGAGAAACATTCTGACTTCATTTGAAAGAACTTTTGACATATGGAATCCATATTATTTTTTACCATGGCAGGGATGCACAACTCTGACTGTATGGTATATTTCCAACTTGCAAGACATTTGCAAAGCTCTTTATTTTATGCTGTCATTGTAAGGTTTTGGTGAAACAGTAAAATCCAGCTCAATATACCGAGAATCACATCCATATTGGACGATTCTGCACCTCATAATTTACGCTGAATGTTTAAATGCCAATGCAGGAAGTAGTGTGCCCATTATGTATAGAAGCGAGAATTAAGGGTGTAAAAATAAATTAACCGTAACCACAATCTCTACAAAGATTACCTAGGAGTTTTAGTTGGCTAACCCCTAGCGGACCTAGTTAATATGTCATATCCATGATCTTTCTCTAATACTGTGGTTGCCATGAACATAGAATTTTAAAAACATTGACATTGAATGTAAAAAATCTTTGATTTTATTAGAGGTTTTACAACATGGTCCAATATCAACATTTTTGTCTGGCGACAGGGTAGTACAGTCCTAAATTGCCAAGCATA
Organism: Perca flavescens; assembly: GCF_004354835.1. NCBI lineage: Eukaryota > Metazoa > Chordata > Actinopteri > Perciformes > Percidae > Perca > Perca flavescens. The sequence continues at coordinate 22,471,120 of NC_041334.1, read as the reverse complement.
CTAAATTGTTCTTAATTCAGTATCGCAAGTGTTAAGAAGTTTCACCATTGCATAGTCAGCCACAGATTCAAGAGGGAAAAAGATGACAAGATTTAGATATTTTATTGCCTAAAAATGCAATTTTTCTAAAACTTTTACATGGCATTTTCATCACTGAAAACATTCGGCACAGTGAAGAAAACTTACCAACATACCATGTATACCTGAATTGGACAGTTAAGAAATGAACTTCTTGTAATCCATCAAGATTCTACTTTGAATTTTTTGTTCTCACATTAAGAAAGAAGAAAATGTATGCATAAGAATAATGCAAATCAGTGCATGATGGATGACACTAAAAGTGGTGATCCCTTATTTGTAAAATATTATGCAGATATGGAAATAGCTTATCAACATTTAGAGAGAAATGCTCCACCCACACTAGAAGTAATAAAAGAGATTGTATTAGACTCCACAGTTGTTGGAGTCTGACAAACATTTTTTTTAAATCCATTTGTAAATGTCGCTGGATGGGAAATTAAATTAGAGGTAGGCACAGTGTTTGCCCCTGAACAATTATTACATGTAATTTATGTGTAGAGGCTCGGCCCACTTACTCTGAGTGACAAGCATCCCTGCAGACAGTGAACTGGTAGAGCCAATACAACACAAAACACACTCAGAGGATACAAAGAGGATGTTGTAATGGAAGTATTGTTCATTCTTCATAAACAGTAAACCAGTGTGGCTGCGTTTAAAAACAGGTCACAAAGTGAAATTTTGGGTCATTTAAAAATAAGTATCAATGTATCTTTCCCTCTATAAATGGACAAAGTAACTTTTAAGTTAAGCATAATGTTTTTTTATGCAGCCATTGTGCTGGTGTTGTTTTGTGCTGTGGGCTCTCATTGAGTTTAACAAATGGGGCCTAAGACAATTGTGGCACTCGGTCAGCCTTGGCCCAGTTTTGCGGCTGCACAGTCTGTATGTAATACCACATGATGTGATGTCAAAACACCCAGCCATAAAATGGTCGACCACCAGTTTAGTCAGTATTTGTTGGATCTATAAATTCTGGGCTCCATATAAAAGCTTGGTGAAACGCATAAAAAAGACCAAGGCTGACAAGATGCTGGAGCCGAATTCACAGCCAATTTTTAATTAAATTGTTATTTTCTTTCACAGGGAATTTTTAATCTTTTAGTGTGAAATGGAACACACAAGACACACAAAAGCAACAAAATGAGCCGTGTGTGTGTGTGTGTGTGTGTGTGTGTGTTTTTATGTGGATCATTCTCTCACTCGGTGTCTTTGCATTGCATGCCTGGCACTCCAACTATCTGTCTGCTTTGGCTGTGGCCCGGCTGTTGTTTCTCTCCTGGCTCACGCTCTAGAGATAAGGACAGAAGAGGAATCGAGATAACGCAGAGAGCCAGACATACCCTCCTTAATCCCGGAGAGCCAACACTGTGATAGCCTCATTCCAACCCTGATTTAGTGACTCTGACACTACATAATTACCCTGTACGTATAGATAATCACAATCTGTATCAATGAGCAATTAGTGTAGACATGGGCTGAAGGCTCCCCTGGGGATGCCAAGTCGGAAGAGCAGAAGGATGGTGAGGAAGGACTGGTGCTCTTACTGGAGCTCTAAAAGACCTTATGACAAAATGTTGAGCCACAATTGAGCAACTCAATATTATACTAAATGGTAAATGGTCTGCATTTATATAGCCATTTATCTATAGCCTCTCATTCAGCCATTCACACACACATTGATACACCGATAGTGGCGGAGCTGCCATGTAAGGCACTAGCCTGCCAACAGGAGCAACTTGGGGTTCAGTGTCTTGCTCAAGGACTCTTCAACATAGGACAGGAGGAGCTGGGGATCGAACCGTCAACCTTGTGGTTAGAGGATGACCCCCCTTCCACCTCCTGAGTCACAAGCGCACTGTAGTTATAAACTAAACTAAATAACTACAATAGCAACTAAATATTTGGCCGTCACATTAGCTGCAGCATCACCTTGATCCGTCTTTTGATATCTGGAAGCGAAATGTGATCCAATCCTACTGTTTTGATGATCCAATTAGTCCAGCTGTATACTCAAAACAAAAGAATTTGGCAGGTCTGTCAAGGCTAATAAACTGCTGTTGACTGTGCTCCTGCAAACAAATGCCTCTCCACTCGCTGTGGAGCGGGGTCTATTTGTTTAATGGCAGCCACGTCATCTGGAGGAGCATGCAACATCAATGGGGAGCAGACCCCACTCGCAAGCCCCTCAAAATACTCAGAGACACACTTGTGCAAAACGTGAAACAATCGCATGACATTGCTGACTGGCCAAATTTGGCTGCCGAGCTTGTGGTCGCTAAAGTGGTCCAATCACAATACAATGCTTCTCTTTGGTTGACTGGCACATTTGCTAGTGTGGAAATTTATACATTTTTATTATGTACTACCAGTTGAAAACCATGTCTAAGATAAGGTATTTTTAACAATGAGGGATCCATCTGTTTATTACCTCAGATGACTGCATTTTTTCTTAAATCCAATCTCAGTCAAAAACCCTATCTCTCCGGTTGTTAGTACCTCCCACCCCCCCAGACCCCTTCTGACCCCTTTCCGTCTCGCCAGTGGCGTCCATAGAATGCAAGACCTCTTTACATGTTGGAGAAACAGACATATCCCAATAAGTCTGTTTACAGCAGGGATCAGAGGTCAGACACGTACACACACATGATCAGCTACTGCTCTGGAAACTGGAGATAGCTCGGAATTTGTGCAAGTGAGCACAACATGAAGATCATCACCGCTGATGTAGTGAAGACCATGTGATTTTGTTGCAAGAGGTATAAACATTTTTTCCACAACATGGTGCCATGGTTTTAAATTACAAGTCTCTAAAGATTTTAACGTTTGAAAAGTCATTACTTCTATCTTTGTAGACCAAAGTTTCCATTACAAATATGTAGTTTCTTTAAATTAATGGAGGTGTTGTGTCATTTTACATCAATTATCAACAGCAAATTATTGGTTTTAAATGTGTTAAATATCGCATTAATACACATCCGTTCTGAGTGGAAGCTGGGTTAAGGGCGATGATTCCCAAAATAATAAGGAATGTTTTTTGTATGGTAAATTACTTTAAGAAAGCTGAATTCCTGTCCTCACCTCTGTGTCAACTTGCTAAAAATATTTGAACATGTATCTAACTGAGGGAACACCCAGCCATTTCTATGAAGCTGACATTTCATGTGGATTGGCCCAAGGCAGGATCTTATCCCCTCAGCCTCGTAATTGAATAGTTAAAAGGCTGCACTATTGGCTTTATTGTTCTAATCTAATTGCCCTAATTTTATTTTCCAAGGGCATGCGTCAGGGTTCTACCAGACATTTTCCTTTCATTTGCATTCTGTGAAGCACTATAGTTTTGCAAAAACAATCTGATGTCATAAAGCTCTCTCAGATTACAAATTCTGACCCAGAGACGGCTGCAGTACATTATCATGAACACTCTTGTTTTGGTGTTATGCCATAACAGACCTAAGTGCAATGGTTAAAAAGGGAGCTGCAAAAGAGGTTTTCTCCTGAGATTTAACATTCCCTCACTTCATCACCTCTTCCCCAGCATGTGTGTCTGAACAGAAAGTGGAGGCCTGTTAAAATCAAGGGCCTTATGTAATCATACTCCAACAGGGGCAAAACAATCACAACTCAACCCAGCAGAGAGTCAAAGTTCAAGAGAGACATGTTTTTCATTATGAGAGAATACTCCAGGGTCTTCAGAGCAACTTTGTTGCACAGACTTTTTGTCAGGAATGCATGACCCGGCATCAATGATGATCTGTCGAATCGGCCGTGTTTTTCCTCCTGACTCCCCCAGAGAGAGGTTATCACTTCACCCAACCAATCACACATACCTGACTACTTAGAATATCTTTGTGGCTACATAGTTTCTTTACATATTCACTGGGTTATTCACTATCCTCTAAAAGATGGGTGTGTTGATATTCTATTTTTATTTGTTTTAAATCCCATTAATTGATCTTAACAAAGCCAAAGTAGTGTGTAGTCAAAGCCTAATACAGCATATTTCTCTTTGCCATGGACCTCAATCTTTGTCCAAAAACTGTTAAAAACACATCATTCAGCCACACTGTTGCACTGACTGACATATTCCATCATTATGATGAATGTGGGCACTAAAGCACCAAATCTGCAGCTGAAAATAGTCCCTAATAAATACATTATTTACCCATTTGAGTAAGATTTGCTAACAACTACAATGCCCAGCTGTAGGAAATGATTAAGCAACAAATGGGCTTTGGTCTGAGTGCCACAAACAGGGTCATGAGGTATTGAGATGGACTAACGCATTGTTGGTTTTGCTTTTCATGGGATTTGTTGGCAGTAACAAAAATATAGAATATTGCCAACATGATCCTTTATCTCAATATTCTGTAAATAGTGAACCATCATGTTATTGTGCGTTATGGCGACAAAGCCTACACTACATGGCCTAGTATGGCTCGTACTGTAGTTGCCGTTTAAATTTATTGTAAGGTGTTGGATGGGGTTGAGCTTAGTGCTCAGTTAAAATTGTCAAGTTGCAACAGAAAAAATGGCTTCCTCAAACTCATTATGTGTTGCTTTGGTAATTAAATATTGCTCAAACATTATCTTTCCCTGTGTATAATGTGCATCTGAATATCTGGCATGTCCACATAAGCATGAGCTCAGCTGTATTTGACCTTTGACCTCATGCTGCTGGATGATCCTCTGATGAAAGTGCAACAGCTGTGGCTGCTATTCTTTCAGCTCACAGACACTGTGTGCATGGAGCATCATGTTTGAGGCGTGAGGGGTAAGCATGGACAGTATGCGAATGACTCTGAAATTAGAGCCCCTCAGTGCGCAGGGGGAGAAGTCAGGAAGCTGTAAACACTTCCGAAGAATATCCCTCTCCTTTAGACTCCTGCCAGTGCATTAAAAGTGCGACAGTAAACATTGCTGCCCCTCTGGTAGAGCGGGTTTTAAACATGTTTTCAATAAACTTTCACATTTAAATGCACATAAGCTACTGTATGTGTTTGCTATCCTGGCAGTTTTCTCATTTTGAATTCCTGTTGTCTTACATTAAACAAAATAGGTCCAATACAAGGAGCTCCATCAACACTCAGTGAAAAGGTATTTGTTTGGAGTTCATGCATGTGCAGATTTATGTGTGTAGGTGCCTGGGTCTGTGTCACTAAGGTTGATTAATTCTGACACAGGTTGACAGTTCTCTTGCAGCAGTGATGTATTTTACCACACATGTGCAGGGGATTGGAGAGCATTTAAACTGGTCACCTTTCCCCTGTGAAAGTATCCTTTTAGCTTGATAGCTGTGAAGCAGGTCTGTCTCTCCTAATCCGTCAGAACGGTACTGAAACGTTTCGTTTGGTTGTATTCAGGAGCTTGAATAATAATCACAGGCGAAACCGAGAATACTGAGAATAGGTTTTCCACTATCAAAACAGCATGACTCTTATCTTAACACAAGTAAAAGTAAAACTAATTTATTTTTAAAAACTAATTGTCGCAAAATTGAGAACAGCTTCAAAAGAGTAATCTACAATATAATAAGGGTATAATGTGTTTTGAAAATACATACGGAATGCAGCATTATATTCAATATTTCAATGTACAATGACTTTCAGAGCTTTTTGAGGTTTGATGGTTGGCTTTTCGCCCTGCTTCTAAGCATGGGTACTCTTTTAGACATGGTAGGGTAACATGTCTTATGACCCAGTGTGTGTCAAGCATATTGAACCCTTCACATGTGGTAAATTTGTCTGTTCTGTTGGGAAGGTCATGATTATGAGACAGCAACTAGATGGTGAATTAGTTTTTCATAAAGTAATTGATTAATTTCCTCTCCACATACTGTATATAGTTAGTCTGACTAACTATGGTACGGTCAGATTAAACCACTAGTCTGGGTAGTCCTTGTTCATTGTAGAGTATTCAATCAGCAACTGTGCAAGAGTTTTGATTGATCAACCCAAACATGACACTGTGGAATTATGGGGCACAGGCACAATGCAAATATCAATGCAAAAGTCATTATCTGAATAATATGTTAATATGTCAAGGCGTACTAGACTTTAAACAACATCCAGAGTCTGTTCATTAGCCAGGTCTTACATCTAAACATTTTTGACTAGTTATGGTTGTTATTCTTTGGATTAAGTAATATTTAAAACTGCACTACAGGTCATAAAGAGCTGTAGGAAAAAGCCCAAACTGCTCTGCCTTGTAGAAGATATTCAAAAGGCTGACAGACGTCAACAGCCAGCCGATTACAAGCGCCAAACCTCCAGGTGGAGTTTGTGTAGAGTGGACAGGCCATTTTGTTCTCAAAGGCACACAGGGAGACAGACTCTGGGTAATCCCATTAATCTTTTGTTCTGTGACACCCAGACCAAAGAGAGTAAATAGTGCCACAATGCCATTGGTGAACTCCTTAAATGCATGAGGCAGCTCATCAGGCTTTGATTTATGGTGTTACTCTCTTTGGGACAGAGGAAGAAGAGAGTAGCAGATCTACAGTGACAGCGGTTTGAACTAGTCACCGTCCTCACTTGTATCACAACAGCTTGAATACAATATAGATGTGACATAATGTGAATTATATGGATTTTAGTGTTTCAAGTCATCATGAGAGGGACAGGTCATGTTCCAAATAGGATATAACTATTAATAACTAAGATATAATTAATATAATTTTGTCACATTTGATAGCTCTGAAGTGAAAGTGTTACTGAACATATTTTAGTATTGAATGTACAGTAAATGAACACTGACAAGCTCCAGTATGCTAAAACCACCTCCCTTGCTACTCTTCCACTATACCAGGCTGTGTGTTGAACAATCCAGGGGGATTATGGGATGCTAGGAGGACCAAATAAAATGCCATCATGTTGACAGACACGTTAAGCTGCCTACATCTCCTGTGTGGCTGTAGCTTGGCATATGTATCCCATGTGAAACAATAATTGCTCACACTTGTTCCCTTCAGGCTGCTGTGCAGTAAACGGCGGAAGTATCTACAAACATAAATAAAAGAAATTGAAGAAAGTGTGAAAGAAAATAAGAAATTGTGATAACCTGTACAGTAGCTACATTGCTGCAGCTGTTAAAGATGATAGAAACTGTGAACTGTAGTAAATAAAACATTTATAATGTATGAACATTTCAAACAATATAAGAATTATGGGACTTTTTATTGTTACTTTTTTTTTTTTTTAAATAGAGTCTAAAGTAGTTTAACAGATGTGGATGAGGTCAATCATTTTCCACAGCTGTTGCTTGCTCCCCTCAAAGTTTTATGACCTTTACCTGAAGCTTCTTGTTGCAGCGCCTCAGACATTAATTACAGGCAATGCTAAACATGTCACAGAGCCTGAGTGGATCTGGAAAGGAAGAACGTGCCGCTTAGGAAGTGGAAATCTCTGCACAGTCATCAGTGGTGAACCGTACAGTACGCACGCATCTCACAAGCAGCCTGGAGGCTGCTCAACACTCTCCAGAGCAGATGGACTTCCTTTAAGGTGCAAAGGGCAGAGAGTGTATTGAGCACAAATCCTATGGGTGTCTGACTGACTGAAAAAGGGATAGCTCATTCCACACAAACACACACACACACACACACACACACGTTCGCAGGATAGTAGCCTGTCAGCCTGTCAGTTCCCCAAGATGTCTCCTGGTAGCCAATTTTAGTTATTATTTTAGTTAAGAAATGTCAAACCCACCACTGAGACACACACACATACACACACACATACAAACACAGAGTACAGTGAATTTTAGAAGAGATATGGTTTTTAGTGTTGTGGCCATTGCACCTGAGGTCTGTCATCTTAGTCTGGATGAGGGCCTCCATTTCACAGATGGCACATCTGGGCCGTGGGCTTTCTGCACAGGGTTTTTGATTACATGACCTGGTTTCAGGGCTTGTGGAAGGTGTGGCAAAACAGTCTCTTTTACAATGTGCAGCTGTTTTAAAAAACAGGAGAACTAATTTCTCTACATAATTAATTAAATATTAAGACAGTAAGTGGAAGAGGTGATTCAATTATGATGAAACTGGCCTCTTTAAGCATTTTTTGACTATGTTGCCTGCAGCATTATCTGCCTAGGTGTCAGTAAATAATGACCTCTTCATCATTCTCTAAAGTAAAGGACTTTTTATATCAGAGATGCCTCACCAGTGTTTCTTTCTGCAAGGTCAGATCGTATGAACCGACAACAGTGAGACGCTCAGACTCAATGACTCAATAACTTTGTCGTTGACCTATCGCGCTGTTCTCTTACAACTCTGGAGGACACTAGATTCACGTGTTGCCTTATTCCATTGATCCACTCCACTAATCCACTCCCACATGTCAATGTCAACACCTCTAGGTGACAAACTCCTGCCCTCGTCAGAGCATGAATACAAACACATATCACTGAGGGATTTAAAAGGCACACAACATAAACTCTGCATAATTATTATCATTGTTAATGTGCCGTTTATGTATATGTTTCTATGACATCATTTGCATTCTTATTCATAGACATTTCCTGCTGTGACCAATCAAAAGTTTGAGGTGTTTGCTTGTTGACAAGGCAGCGAGTCTTCAAGGTCATGGACGTCAGTGAAAATCCTGTTTTAGCAGCCAAACGAGCCATCTGCTTTTTTTCCACTGTTAATTGGCTGCAGTTTCCTTCCTTTATCCCGCCTCTCTGGACATATGGATTTATGATTCATTAGGTCTGCTGTCACAAATGGAAGTAAGGAATATTCTGTTTACAAATATCTTACTGTAAAAGTTCACCTTCTAGTGAAATAACAGATAGGTATATGCAACATTTTGGTGTAGTAATTATTTGACTTTTTTTTGTGTCCTCTCTGCTACAGATAGTGTTCCTGTCAGGCCGAACTCAGCTGTAATAACCCAAGCTGCTTCCCATCACCTGCCCCTACCTAATGACACCAGCCCTCCCTTGTATGTAAACACACACACACACACACACACACACACACACACACACACACACACACACACACACACACACACACACACACACACACACACACACACACACACACACACACACACACACACACAAACACACACAGAAACACACACCCTACCTCATTAGTGTGCTAGGTCTCCATGGAAACACTAAACAGGTGACAGTATTCCAAAGGGGGAAGGTTTGGGGAACTGACAGGCTACCATCCTGCGAACGTGTGTGTGTGTGTGTGTGTGTGTGTGTGTGTGTGTGTGTGTGTGTGTGTGTGTGTGTGTGTGTGTGCATGTTAGCTGTGCTTCCGGTGTTGGCTGTGAAGTGCAGGACTTTGGCTGTGATTGCGTTTAGCTGTGTCTGGAAAGGCAGGACAGTGCCAGGTCACAGTGACAGGACATGTCAGCTGCCTCCAGCCAATGACATCCTCGTGCTTCAGACTCGTGCTGGAGGTAGCTCAGTCTCTTTGCAGAACCAAATCAACACACACCTCTGAATAAATTCAACACACAAGAACTTGGCTGCATTATCTATCGTCTTGTACAGCTGTTCCCTAGGAAATGATACCGCCGGAGATGCCAGAGGAGAACGAAATTATCTATGTTTGAACTAGCATATGATGAGCTTCTGATAATAATCTCCTAATTCTGCCAGTTATTATTCTAAATATATATTCAAGTCAAGTCAGTTTATGTATAGAGCACATTTAAAAACAGCAAATGTTAAAGTGCTTTACAGAGATATAACACAATTAAATAAAAAAACATACAGAATTATGAAAATCAATATATGAATTATTTAAAAGCGTAAGAATCAATCATTTTGAATAAAATAATAAAAACACAAATGGCGTGACCAGTCATGTCTTCATGGGGACTATGATGTAAAGAAAAGAGATGGGTGTTATTATTGTTATATAGATATAGTTTTACTTGATTCATTTTATATGCAAAAGATAAGTATACATGGCTATATACACCACATGTATCGGGATTTCTGCAGTTAATTCAGTATTTGGGTTAAATTACAACAGGATCGTCATTATATCACGATAAGCCCACACGCACCCATGAGGTGGACTGGTGACATTAGCTAATGCTAATGAGTGAAAGTCAAGGAAGTAACAGTTAGTTTAATCAGCCAAGAATATACTCAGATGTAAAGAAATGATTGGATAACCACACAGTTGAAAGTGGGGCATTTCCTCTTCATGCCATAACAGCAGGGATGAATCCACAGTGGATTAGCCGACCCCTTTGTAAATAACCTTGTTACCACAGCAGATAGGATTGTTTGTGCACATAAGGAGAAACAACCAGAGGGTTTTCTGCTGGAGTGGGTGCAGGGATAACCCCAATTCAGAGCATGACCAGTTTAATATGTAGGGCAGCCTGACTGTCATGCCCGTGGGTTGGAGGTAAAAAGGCATGGCGTGCAGGGTCGGAGTTCATCATGCTGGTTAGGTTAGAAAAAAACATTCACTTGGTGCAAAAGTGCGGCAAAGGTTAAAGATAGTAACTGAAACGCTGGGCTAATGTGAGACTGTCCTCCCAAGGAAAATACAGAATCATTTGTTTTAGCAAATGCCTCAAAAAAACATATAAGTTCAAGTGAAAATTGCTCTCTAATGGACATAGGAATATGACTCGGGAGAATGGAGGAAGTAAGGCGATGACAGTCCACAGAGGGAGGAGTTTGGAGTGGATGGATGAATCAACAAAATGACAGACAAAATGTTCCCCATCTCCTTCCCACAGTCAATTTAGTTTTCTTTTAACCGTGACCACGATCATTTCCTAATCTGAAGATATGGTTATTATTGTAACCACTGCTTCAAGCCTTAATGAAGTAGTAATTTTAACCCAAACCACAATGTTTCCCTAACCTCAACTAAGTATTTATTCTAATCCAAACCATGACCTTTATCTGATGTTAACCAAGTCATGTGTTTGCCTAAACCTTACCAAACATTAACCATAGCATTGTAACATCTTGTGTAAATGGTGTAATAAATCATGTGTCGTTTTAAATGGCACTTCATTATTTGTTGTTTAATTTAAAGGACTTCCTGGGTAACTTTTTTACAGCAGACCTTTTGACATGTCATAGTAAGAAAGGCACAGGTGTTACTAATAACATTAACGATGGCTCTGTTCTATTCAAGTGTCCCAGTGAGCAGTGACAGTGAGCCAATACCAGCTGAAGCAGCTAAATGGAATTCAGCCATTATTATGTCAAAATATCTTCAGTAACCAAAGCCCGTAGGAAACCGTTTCTGCAGCTAGCTATTTTGAATCCACTTAAGAGACATGCTTTCTCAGTATTGCCCTGAAGCCCATGCATTCTGTGCGGTCCCGCTGTGCCTGTGGACTTGTTGCAAGAGATGCATCCCAGAGAGTGTTGTACAGTTTACGTCGCCATGGTAACAGAACTCAGTTGGGACTGGAGGGAGGAGGAAAAAAAATTGTCAGGCATGTACAGTAGGTGAACACACCCCAGATGGGCTCTGATGCTCTGACATGCAGGGGCTTTATGCTACTGCACCAAGGGATGACATACACGTAGGGAGGATGGGGGAAGAGACTTAAAACATCAGTTTATCAGCAGCTCTCTCTCCACGGTGGGCTGTCAGACATGAACGAGGCCTGCCTCCCTTCGTCTCGCTCCCACAGTACGCTGCACTGCAGGTGAGTGTCAGGCTCGAATCTACTGAGGGTTCATTAATATTAAAAGTTAAACCCAACAGCAGGCAGCAGAAACAGTTGAGCCTGAGAGCGCAATGTGAGTGAGGCGGAGAGCTCCTCCTGATGTGTGAATGGAGACAAAGATCTGCAAAGAGCTGTGAGAGCTGGGGATAGCAAGGGGGCAGTGAAGGTGCAGGAAGTGTCAAAAAAACTGTCCAATTACAGAACAGCCAAAGGCACCAACTGTCACATCTAGGACATCACCTTTTTGTTTAAATGCCATGCAACAGGAAATTACCATAACTGCAGTTTTTTTTATTGAATTAGAGAAATTCACTGTCAGAGGTTTAGCCAGGTCCATGTGGATATACAGTAAATGAGTGTCCTTCTCTCTTACCTGACTTTCTATGTTAATGAGAAGTGACACTAAAGATGTGGCTGATTTTCTACATGGCCCTGGCAGTCGCTTTGCATGAGCAGGGATGACAGGTGATTAAAGGGGGAGACAGAAAGGGGTATCTCGCTGAGTGACAGTCAAATGAGGAAAACGCGAGTAAGGCAACAACCTGCGAGAGGCAGGAGCTTGATTACATGATCGCTCACTCTCTGTGGCTGCTGTGAATACATGCAGGCTCCCCAGCCATTTTTAATGAGAAAAAGATGCAGATACAGATAATCCAGCTGAGTATCTATTAGCGCGGGGAAAAAGATTTACACATTGAATAAATTTGGCATTATCATGCTGTTTAATTCACTGCTATACCTAAAACGGTGTTATTATCTATGCAATGAAGAAAACAACACTTAACACCTCCGAGGAATCAGAAGACTGCCATTTATAGACTTGCAGCTTTTTTGTTGTTGGCATTTCATTATTTGCATCTGACATTTAACTACGGCATATCTTATAAAAATGAAAAATAAACCGCAGTAACTCAAACTGCTTAATGCTATTATGTAATGTATCATCATTGTCTAAATTACTGATATTGGGGCGACCTCTAGCTTACCCAGTAAGAGCGTGTGCCCCATGTAGGCTGAGTGCAGCGGCCCGAGTTCAAGTCCGACCTGCGGCCCTTTGCTGCGTGTCATCCCCCATCTCTCTCCCACCTTTCCTGTCTATCCACTATCACTAATAAATAACTTATTAAGGGAAAAGCCCCCAAAAAATAATCTTTAAATTGCTGATGTTGTTTGCCTATTTCTTTAAGGGTACCACCACAGCATAATCTTCCTCATTTCTCGCATTCTCGCATTAAATTTCCACAGTTGCCTTCCTATGGTGTCTATGCAAACCTGCAGAACAATGTATTGATTAAACTCACACTCCTAAACTAAATGCAGTCTGAGGTTGGCTACTTTGTTGGTTCACTAAAAGCATCCCACCATCCCCCTTCCCTCTTTCAGTCGGTCAAAAAGTTGTTTCCTGACATATACAGGTCGATGGTCATTGTTTAGATAATAAGTAAATCATTTCCACCACCTCTCTCCATCCCCTCTCCAAACCTTATTGCTGGCATGTCAGCAGAGTGGACCAAATAAATGTGGCTGCTGATAGTCTTGGTGCCTCAGGGAGAGCTGCATGTGGGGTTTTCCCCTACTGTTTTCAGGAAGGGATTAGTGAATGTATTGTGATTACTGCTGCATTGTGTTCAACCTCGCCTCAATATCTCTTGTTGTACACATGCACCAAGGTTTGCCATTCCTCAGGCATCTTAGCCCCTGAAGCCTCTCATTTGAATTTAATCCACATTATACTAATAACCTCAACTAATTAAGTACCATGTTCTACACAAATTAACATGCCTCACCCAATCTTCGAGACAATTCAAAGGAAAACAACAAATCATGCACACCGCTTAACATTTCCCATACATATCAGTTTACATAACATTGGTTAGGCAAGTGAGTACTGGAGAGGTGAGGGGTCGTGTCAGAGCCCATGACCCAGGTCCTGGGTATCGCAGGAGGGAAGTCCCAGCATGGCGTTCTGGGGTAGCTCATATTGCAAAAACGTCTAAAAGTCACAATCCTTTAGGACAAGAAGGCAAATATCACATCCACTCCTGAGCCCCTTTGACCCCCTCAGTCAATTTGACAAAGACTTCAAGGCCTTTATTTTCCCCCAGTGACCTCTTAATGCATGCGAAAAACATATCTGCTGATTCTCATAAAAAGAAACATTCATTCCATAGTTGTAATTTGGACAATCATAAATCCATTGAAATGTTCATGCTAGTGCCGGGACGTTTGACAGTTATGTACCGCCCCCGCCCCCAAAAAAAAAAAAAAAACTTTTGAGTTTTGAGGATTTTCGAGTATTAGGCTTTGCACACCTGAGCTGCAAGAGTACAGGGCACGCTAACATGATGTGCTGGTATTGAGTGGAAGTAAAGCAATGTATGCTTCATTATCCCTCCAAAATATGACATTGTAGACAGCCTAAAGCTGATAACTTATGAAATGAATTATTTTTTTCTTAACTTACTGTGATAATTATGTTGATGCTATTAGTGCATTATTTGTCTAGGAATTAACAAAAACTTGTATGTGTATTGATTACCTGAAGACAATTTTTGACATTAACGGGTACTAAAAGAAGTCTCGTCAAACTCCGCTGGCTGCCAGGAATAGTAACCACATGAGTCAAGTATACGAGTTTGTAATGCTGAACGAGAGTGAGATTGCAACACTTTTAGGATTGTGATGCTTACGTTTTGATCACTGGCAATTAGATTGGTACTATATAAAAGCAGAGTAGACACAAGATTACCTTTGTCATGTTAGACTCAGATTGCGAGGCTGTGGCTACTTCCTGTGCACTACCAGTGCAGAACTTGAAAATGTTTCAGTAGAGAAGATTTGTTCGTTCACTTTTGCCTGCACTAGTTCATGCTCAAAAGTGGAGCTCAGAAGGTAGAGAAGCTGCTGGACATACAGCAAACAGATGACATTGCCTCATATCTCTCTTGACTACCTTTGGCCTTTATCACCACGGATGCATCGAGCATGACACACTGCATACCAATCAGACTCCAGCATGGATTAAATGTGGGATACTTCATATATCTCTGTGGGTTGTCACAAATCAAAATGCTGATGGGAGTTATTAAACACTGACACATTTCCTAGCACCCATCCTCAGCTCTGTAAATAGCCCAAATTATTTCAATCTTTTGCCAAAACTATTTCTCAATTTTACCAGCCCCAGATTTAGATGTAATTCAAATGGACTTCGTATAACGTCAGCCAGCGTGTCAGAGATTTCTGGGAGTCCTGATCTGCTTTGAGTGAAGCTAGAACAGCCTTGACTGCATGCTTGTCAAAGTGATCCACCCATGGCCCCTGTCCTGGGCATCATGCCACAGGTCTATTGCTGGAGACATTAACTCTTGGAGATGTTGGGATAAACAGTAAGACACTGTATGATTACAGTGCACATTATTATATCTCCAAGACAACAAGACTGAGAAGAGGAAGAGACTGAACAAAATTAAATTCAGTAGAAGTATACTACTAGTTAATAGCATTCACATCAAATGAATTTAGTATATTTCAATCATTCAGTGTTTGCCTTAAATCCATTCATTTTCCTGTGAAGCAAAAATACATAGCTTACAAAACAGAGGAAAGCATGTTTGTTAGAGCAAGTTTTAATTCAAATAATCCCAGCGGCAATTTGCATATTCACGGTTATATTGCTTTAAATCTGCAAGTGCTGATTGCGTTCCAGTCCTCTTTAAAGGAATAGTTTGACATTTTGGAAAATGTGCCTAAGTGCTTTCTTGCCAAGAGTTAGATGAGAAGATTGAAAGCACTCTCAGCCAGTTATCTTACCATAATGACTGGAAGTGAGGAAACAGCTATCCTGGCTTTGTTCCCAGGTAACACAATATCAAGTCTAAAGCTTACTATTTGTCACATTTGTTTAATCCTTACAAAAGGGGCATTATATGCTGAGTTGTAAAAACATTTTGTGGTTTTACCAGTGGTTATGTTATGTTTCTTGGCCAGGCGCATTAACTTAGAGTCTTGGGCCCTATCTTGCACCTGGCGCAGTGCAAAGCCCGACGCAAGTGTCTTTGCTAGTTAAAGACTGACACAGTTTTCAATTTACCGTCCAGCGCCCACGTCGTTTAAATAGCAAATGCACCTGCGCTCATCTTTGAGCCCATGGGCGTGCAGAGAGGTGTATTCAGGTGAATTCTTGGCATATTGTTATCTTGAGGCAGTGGGAAGTGATCGCGCCATTAACCAACAAAAACCTGGTCTAAAGTCAATAGCGCAGCATTTCATTGTTATTTTAACAGCAAATTAGTAAAATGTGCCTAGGCTCGTGCACAGCGCGCTCACACTATGCTTGTTACACACACACACAGGGAAGCGCAGCAAACATTACAAATAAAAATATTATTGTGCAAATCCGCCGAGGTACAAACGTGCCTGGCTTTTAAGGGGAATGGGAGATGACACTCTGATTGGTTTATTGCACGTTACGCCCAAAACACACCTATGAATTAATGAAGACACTAAGTACAAACCTTTTGAACCATGCACCCAGCGCACAGACCCTTTTTTTACACCATCAAACTAGCAAAAGTGGATTTTGACACACCTTAAACACACCGTGCCATGCGCTTCACACCATGCACTTAGATCGTTAAAATAGGGCCCCTTAGTCTTGTCGTCTCCGTGAATAATTGGATTCAGTAGAGACTCCAGGAATTCATTGCGCCCGGCCAAGAAACATAACATAACCCGTTGTAAAACAACAAATTGTTGTTTTAATCATTAAATGTAGTAGTGCAAAGCAAAGCTAGCTCTTTCCCTGTTTCCAGTCTTTATGCTACAGTATGCTAAGATAAGCTAACTGGCTACTGGCTCCAACTACAAGTATTGACGTTATGGAAAAATATGGGTTGCAGTTGGAGTTGATCTTTCCTTTATTTGTTCAGCCATGTTTTTCATGCTTAATGTACAGAGTTCTTGTTTTATCTGTTCTAAATGAACCACTGTTTCCAGAAATGTAAAATGTAAGTTGAATAGGTTGTACTTTATTTCAGTGATAGAGAGTACCAAACAGACTGACTGTACACAAACATGTTGCAGGTCACAGCATTACCTCAATTCAGTTAACCTTAGGAAAGGAAAGTTTGAGATTTCAGTAGTGCAGTATGTGAATTATGATATCAGGCATTTGACAAAAGCATTTTCAACTCTCAGCAGTGTTTGGATTGTACAGGTTCTTTTTCATACAAATATAGCAGTATGGAGCAGAGAAGACTTGGGCTTTGAGACTGCAGAACAACCTGATACACCAGGGAAAAGGTGGAAAAGAAAAGGTCTGCTTCCACCTACCTTTTGACACAGCAGGTGGGTTTATTTCTGTCGGATTTGAGGTGGATGTGTTCGTCTTTTTCTGTGATTGGCAAGCCAGATGTGAGAGGTTTAACGGAGGCTGCAGGGCACACATAAGAGTCTGCTTAGACCCACTTGGTATGCTGTGGGCTCTCAAGGGGCAGAGAGGAAGGACGGGGGGCTTCTGTCCCTGCTAATCTAGTTGGCAGAAGACTGACGTCTCCCTGTCCATCAAAGCGTGACCTGGGGCACACTTTTAATGAGATCCATTCCACATGACAGGCGCCACCTCTCCCTGGGCTGCCTGTCTGATCGCCTCCTCTGGCCCAATCAGATTGCTGACTACATGTGTTGCTGCTTTATGTACAGACTGTGACTGTGTGTCTGTGTCTGAGTAAAATGTGTGTTAGCTGCTTAGTATGCCTGGTAAAATGTCTCAAAAAGGAAGTGATGTTGAAACCAACAAAAACTGACTGAACATGTCAAACTCCACACGGGCCTGTCAACTGCTTCCGTCAGCCACCAGCCTTTGAGTACAATATGTTTTCAGTTACAGCTTATTTTACTTTGAAAATTAACTTGTCAGCTTTGTATAACACCACATGTTCATGTCCTTACATCCCGTACAAAAACTCACACACAGACTAGAGATAGGGAACAGTTTACATTGTGCAACAGCAAAAAATGTCCCCCACGTTTGTGGAGCCGATGGTATTTATTCAACAGTTGAATCTGTCAACCTCGTTTTAGAGTGCGTGTGCTAATGTGGAATTCATGTGCACAGGCCAACATCCATCATACGCCCAGAAGAAAACTGCTGGAGCATCTAAGTCTTGGCTGATCTGACTTAGCCTGTTGGTTTGTATCAGAAACACATCTTGTCACACTTTTTTTTTTATTCCACAGTTTTAGAGAGACTGAGACAGAAACAATAAAATACTACTGTATATACACACTAACAGGAGAGGAGAGACTCATGGGATCTGGGATCCAGGCTCCTCTAGAATTGCCCAATGTTTTTCAGTAATTATTACACAACTTGAAAGCTGGTATCCATGGGGTCTAAGACAATAAAATATATGTCTGCTCTGTGTGAGTTACAAACAACAAAGTGAAGAAACCTCCATTCCAAAAATTACAAATGCGTACAAACTGCACATAAATACACTCTCAGTCCACATCATTACAGTGGACAGCAGCAGCAGGTCTGAAAATACAGATGCATATTAGCTCACTGTCAACTTCACACAGAGAACAAGATGAGGTTAGCTTACTTTGGCTGGCGATTGGTGGGGCAACTGGTTCAACGGAAGGCTCTGCTTCTTACTACAAAATTAGGAGCCAGATGTGCCATTTACTGGCAGCTGTTTGAGGCAGGACACTGTACCCAGTGATTGACCATTAAACTGTCAACGCGTTGTTTAATGGGTGTAATGTTAGTGAAGCAACTAGTATAATATTTTAAAAGTTTGGGCATTTTTCACTTCAGTTTCCCACAACTGACACAACTGACCATTTAATTCACAAATTGGGACGTTGTTTTCTGTTTTGCCGCAAATCTAAATGAACCACAGCTGACATAAAAACAAAACCATAATTCGAACATTACTGAATAACAATACAACAATCATGCAAACAGAATTTTTGCAAATGTGTGAGACAGATCGGTAACCCGAGTGTTGGGAGGAGGGAGTGCTGATGGGAAAGCAGACGGTGATAAGACTGAGGCACTTTCTTCTGGGATTGACTGAGGAGCCACTGACAGTTGTGACATCCCCCCTACAACATTACACAGTTAATTAAATTGAGAACTAAGCCACAGAGTAAGACATAGTTTAGAATATGCGCTTGATGTGCCATACTGTCTCCAGACAACTTACTACAGGATCTTTTACAACACAACTGCTGCTGGAAATTCTGGGAACAGATGTCCAGGGAGATATGCTCTCTTTCTGCAAAGCTGCGAAAACTTTTTTCCAGGCCATTGTTAGATTTTTCTTGTTACATAGAAAGTGCTCTACTTATCATTAAGTCACTATATCTGTTTCATCTGAACTGTACAGTGCCACAGTCATGAATGCTTTTGTCTTGTATAAACCGTCCAATCTGTCACTGTTCCAGCTCTTCATCTGTGTTACTTTAGAGTTCAGCGTTTGAATAAAGATGGATTACATTAACTTTTTAATTTAGGCGTGTTCTGGCAAAAGGCTGACAGTCTAGGTAGAGAGAGGAATCTAATAGAACTCTAAGAGAGTACTAAACTAAATGTGGTTGCAAGCTCTGCAAGGATTATCAGCAAAAACACCAAGTAACCAACTTTGTGTCTTGTTTGTTATTACTATTGTTGGGTAGCCTCTTCCTTTCTCCCTCTCTCTTTCATGAAGACATACAGACACAAAATCGTTCTCTGTTTCTCACACACACGCACGCACGCACACACACACACACACACACACACACACACACACACACACACACACACACACACACACACACACACACACACACACACACACACACACACACACACACAACTATTTGGTCTCCATCCCTCAGTCATTTTGAATTCTCAAGCCACCTGTTTCACGGCCTCATCAGAGCAAGTGATGACAGGAGGATGAGATGGGGAGAGAGGGAAAGGGTGAAGGACAAGGGACTCGGCATAGTCCAGCTAGAGTTGTTAAAAAGCAAAGGGAGGTTAAATTAAAAACAGGCATTGTAAATATATATTTATAAAACACTATATACTACAGCCTTCAACCCCGTATGAGCACACACAATCCTGTCCTTGTCGGAAGTAGATTGAAAACAAGACGAAAGTTCTGCAGCCATGCCAAGCCATAGTTCTGTGAGGCTGTACTTAGGCACAGCAGTGCTTTGAGCTAACTGCCAACATCAGCATGCTAGCATGCGCACATTGAAAATGTTAACATGCTGATGCAGGTCTAATATTAACCGTGTTAGTCATGACGTGTGTCTCAATTCGGATACTTCCGTGAGTACACTTACTGTACATGTCGTACACTGTGTACACTATACAGTCTCTTGTGTAGTGCGTACATTTTGACAGGGTTGTGTTGTCTCAAACTGCACACGGCCATTATGCACTGACCGGAAATGATTCTTCTTCTTCTTAAATTGCAGCCGGGCGGAGCATTACCGCCATCTATTGTCACCTGGCAAAGTATATACTGACTTGTTTTCTCACTATCTGACTACAGTATAGTGTTACTTATTGAAAAAAAACACATGTATAAATTACATTTGTATAGTTTGGTTTTCAATGCTTCAATCGCAACCGCTGCGGCTTCCTCGCCCACTATATTCACAAGTTTCCGCTACGTAGCAAAGATGACCACCAGGCCTGCTCAATTATGGAAAAAAATATAATCACGATTATTTCGATCAATATTGAAATCATGATAATTTAACACGATTACTCGTTGAATTCTGGAAATATGTTGCAATTATTGAACTTAAAAAAACGTTAAATAAATCAACTGTTAAAAAACACAACTGTGAAATTTGCCTTAATACTTCTCCTATTTAAACTTTATTTTTTCAGTTTACTTGCAAAATGTAATGAGCTAAATAATTGTTTTTCTCGATTATTCTGTTTTTGTGATCATTGGCAGCCAAAATCATAATCACGATTACATTTCGATTAATTGCACAGCCCTAATGGCCACTGCTGAGGGCCAGTAGTGTCCAGCATTCCTCACTCAACGTTGTGCAGCATCTGGGTACTTGTACCATTTTTGGCCATACTTCATGAGTGTGAACACACTATGTAAGTGTAAGTACAGAAGTGCCTGATGATACAGCATTAGTTTAGTCTGTTACCATGCTGTTTGCTGATTATCAAAAAACATTGAAATGTTGACTTGATGATGACACCAGATGAAAAGTCAGAGATCACCAAAGTTATTATAATTCCTCCGGAGGGGAACATGAATGTGTGTACCAAATTCCATGGCAATCTTTCCAATATGTGTTGAGACATTTCACTCAAAACCACAAATGTGGACCTCATGAGGAAAAGTCAGGGAATCATTAAAGTTATTAGGATTCATCCTCTGGGAACCATGAATGTCAATCCATCCAGCAGTTGTTGCGATATTTTAGTATTTTAGGCCAAAGTGGTGGATTGACTGACTGACAGACCAACACTGCCATACCTAGAGCCATGATAATAAGGAGTGACAACATACTGAAAACATACTGAAAAAATGAAGTGTAAAGAAGAAGCAGAAGAAGGGAAAGGAGAAGGCTCTGTGATGCAGTGTAGCAAACAGCAAAAAGTGCTGTCTTGTAAGCCAACACTCTTCTCAGTCTTTCAGTAGCTGAAATCAAACAGAATGCAGGAAAATAAGTAAGAAACTATTGAGGTTTTCAACATAGACTGTAAAGAATATGGAAAAAACACAAAAGTCCCATGTATTCCCCTATCAGACCACAGACTATATTAGATTGAGTTCAACTACAAAAGTTGACCACTTTTGAGTGCAGCGTAGAACAAAAAGACCAGTCATTTCCTCTTGCTGTCTTTAGTCTCTCCCTCTGGCCAGAGACCTGCGGCTGGATGCCGATGAAGAATGACACCGACAGCCCGGACCCTCAGGAGGCCCACGCCAACAACGCTGCATGGGAAAACTACAGTATTACACAAACCCCTCTCAACCAACCACAGGTAGCATGGCCAGGGCACCTTCAACCACAAAGTCATGCTAAATATAAAACCTTTGTTATTGTTTGCAGTTGTGAAGAACAAAAAGAAGAGGGGGGAAGAGCTGATGTAATGTAATACATGCGCTCCTCTGGTTGATACTGGTGGAGAGAATCCACCAGACAAGTAGGGGAGAGGATCAGACCCCGTGGAGCCTGTTAGGAAACAGCTTTAATTCATACCAAATCATCCCACCACAGCTGCCCTCCTCCCTCTGTTTCCCATTCCCAGGCAAGAGACATGTGAGCCAGATACAATGAGACAAACTTGTGACATTTAAAAAAGAAAGGCAGCTGTCCCATTTTTAGCCCTGCAAAGCTCCAGCTGAGTCACAGTCAGCTTCTGTGACAAATGACTGAGAGACAAATACGAGCAGAAAAATGACAATCAAGCCAAACACAGTGAGATCTGGATGAAAAAAATATATGTGAAGAAAAGAGTGCCATTAATCTTAAGAGTGCTGCTCAAAAGGCACATCATGTGCAAGCAATCAAAGGAAGAAAAGTATGCGCTAAACTGCATGTATGTTTGGCTAATTACAGATTCATTAGCAAGCAATAACATTGTCCTTTACATTACATAGAGCCTATTGTTTTTTTTTAGCTTTGCAGTTTCTTGACTATTTAATTGTTAAAGTCAACATTGCCAGCCTCACGGCAAGCCAACAAAAGTAGCACAAATCTAGTTTGGGGTATCAGTGGGAATCTCCAAACAGTGTGAATGTCTCTCCTGCAGGCAAGCATGTACTTCAAGAAAAATAGAAAAATGTTGCTGTATTCTTTAAGAGAAAACACAGAATTGTGGCTCTAATGTAACAGTACCAAGACAAAATCCCTGGAACTGCTCCAATGCTAAGAGACTGACCACAGAGTCAGCATTTCTATTTCCGTTTTTACATTCAATTAACTGTGTATTGTTTTGCTACAGAGTACATAAAGAAAACTGTCCTCTAATCCCGAATAAATCACTGTTGATAAGTGTCACGGGAAAATTTGAAGTGGGATTTTAAAGGTCCCATGGCATGAAAATTTCACTTTATGAGGTTTTTTAACATTAATATGAGTTCCCCCAGCCTGCCTATGGTCCCCCAGTGGCTAGAAATGGCAATAGGTGTAAACCGAGCATTGGGTATCCTGCTCTGCCTTTGAGAAAATGAAAGCTCAGATGGGCTGATCTGGAATCTTCTCCTTATGAGGTCATAAGGAGCAAGATTACCTCCCCTTTCTCTGCCCGCCCAGAGAATTTGGCCCACACATGAGAGAGAGACATCATGGCTTTCAAATGAGCAAAGTAGCAGTTGGTCAAGGCAACACCCCACCCTCCACCTTGCCCCCCTCTCCTGCTCAATAGCTACAGACACAGAAATGGCACATACTAAGGAAAGCTCATTGTGGAACTGGCTCTAGTTCCGGGAAAGAGACTTCAGATACAGTATTAGGGGACCACTAAGGTCTATATAAAAGCATCCAAAGAGCACCATGTCATGGGACCTTTAAAGCTTCTCCAGCGCTGATGATTTAGGCTTCCTTTAAAAACAAATTGAAATGTATGTCTGAAGTTATATATACTGACAGATATATTACAAATTAGGAATAAAAGCTATTAAAAAAAAAAAAAGACAATGACACAACATTAGTAATTAGATATGTATTTCCACTCTCGGGTGTTAAAGACAACCAAAGTTTTCAGGGCCTGATTCAAGTTTTCTCCTGTTTGCCAGCTTAGGGATGGAGGTATGACTCTGCGAAGTGCAGCGTTATCTTTTTCCCATTTAAATGCTAATGAGCATGCTGCCGTACTAGTCAAAGCGCTGCAGAAACAGTGTGAATTTTTAATATCTTATCACACCAAAAGGTAACAGCTCTCCCGGTGAGGTAGAGGGATGAGTACATCTTCCCTCATTATATTCTACACAAACGATGTGTCCCTCAGAGAGCGCTGAGGGCCATTCTGTGTGTCACGGCATCCTTAGCTGTGTGTGTTGCTGGTGTAATGTGCATGGTCAATTGTGTGCACTCACATCTGCCTGTGTCATTTAGATGTGTGCATACATGCAGATGTGCACCGCAGTGTGTGGGTGCACTTCTTTCTTCACCTCATCAGTAATGAACAGCTGTTAATTGCCTTCCCATCATGTGGTGGAGTTAGCAGACAGAGGTTAAGGTTGTCACAACCTGTTTAAAATTACTTGCCGTGGCTGGTGGAGTCATTGATGGCAATAGGTTAGAGGAAAATTCATTGAATGTAATGAAACTCCTAGATTTGTATTCCCCTCTGGCATCTGTTTCCATGAAAACCACCAGTGTCTTCTACAGTAAGTAAATGTTAATGCAGTGAGTAAATGCTAATGCAGTGCATTGTTGTCTTGTTAGAGTTACAGTGGATACATAAATGTAAAGTGCTTCTCATGAGCAATCCTCAGAGAACAAATGAGAACAATAATCTTTGCAGCGTTGCGTTCATGTCCTCCAGGAAAAAAAATACAACATTTTAAAATATCTTCAACTTGAAGTCAAACTGACAGGTTTAGTTTGTCTGATAAAAGCGAAGCACTCTAAGTGAAGTGACGTAATATCTGTAACAAACATAACTCCTCAAGAGAAAGAAGGATAAAGTATCCCACCAGCAGTGTTCAAACTCAGATTTATAAACCTGGCATCTTCTCTGGAGAACAAAAAGACATTAACGTCACTTTTTCGCAGAATGTGTTGCCTCTGTGGTCTGGCACCCAATGATGATCTTTGGTTTCAACATTATCTTTCACATTGTACTCCACAGATATATTGCTAGAGAAAGCAACACTAGAGGAAAAACTGGAAAGCATGAGAGACTTTTATGAAGGCGGGAGCTCCTCAAAGCCAGGATTCAATAATTGCTTTCCTCTTGTCTCACGCAAGTGACAGATGGTGAAGCCACCAGAGGCCTGAAGATGGGAATAATATTGTTGATTAAAAAGAAATATAGGAAACAACATGCAGCTGTTGGCTACAAGACAGAGGAGGGAAGACAAAAAAGAAAGAGAGAAATAAGAATAGATAGAGCTGGGAAACAAAGAGAATATTGGTAATGAAACAATTTAACTTGGCTGGCCCACACACATCTTGATTGGAGATTGTTTAAACTGCTGATATGTGAAGTTTAGGGAAAGAGATTTTATGTGACTGATTTATTCTTGGTGTGTCCTGAGGGATTGGGAGATGTGTTCCAGATTTTTATGAAAGTTGTTATTTATTTGGCTATGTACTGTCTGGTGCTCGGACCACATTTTAAACAAGCCCACCTGCATACTTTAAAAGAGTCTAATGATTTTTCAAGATCGTCCGAGATTCAGATGGACTGAAACATATCAATATCTTCCACCTTGTGTGTGTGAGCTCGTCAGCGTGGGGGATAATTGTTTCCCAGAGCTTTTTTTTGCCAGTATCAAGGGAAATTCAACACTTTTAATGACAAATGCTGATGCTGAGCTCTCTTGCTTTCTCGGCTATGAGCATCAAAGCCTGGAGTCACAGTGTGAAGCCCCTTTTGCATAGACTAATGTAATGATTATCTTTCCAAGACATCTTTCAAAGGACAGAAAACTCAAAGTCACAGCCGGGGATCTGGTATCTTTTTGTTCCCATTTAGATAAATGTGCTTAACGTGCCTTTTTGTCATGAATCCAATTTATTCTACATAACACAAACGCATAAAAAAAAGAAGCAAAGTATTTGCATGTTTGACAAAATAAATGATAAAATAAACATGCAAAGTCATTCATCCTCAAATTGGTTACTTTAAATGCAGCACCCAAGTAAGTTTCAGTGAAATAACCACCCAGTCAGTTTTGCAGGTTCTGTTTTTTTTCACTGTAACATTACGCTTCCTGTGAACGGACACAAAGGAAACAGTAAATCAGCTCCACAGCCATAATTCAATGAAAGACAGTGATTGTATTCTCTAAATTCCAATCTGATTGTATACATTCCTGCAATAGTAACATCCCCATAACATGCATGAAACCTATGCCACTGTAGTTATCATTTATGCAATAATAAGCATGCATACATGGGTGTCAGCTGCCTTGTGCATTGACTGGATAAGAAGCTAAATAAGCCAGTGTGATCAGGGGAGGGATCGAGTGAGATTAAAAGATTTAAGGCTCCATTTTCTCCATGAATATCTGATGCCTATCTGAGGCGAGAGCCAGTGATCCTCTGTCAGGTCGTCGAGGTGTCGGAATAAATCTACCTTATCTCAATCTGGCCACTTTTCAACAGTTTCTTATGTGAACACGCAGACAGATTCCTCTTGTGCTGAAGAGTCATGCAGCAGCTGTTTGCATCAAATATAAAATGTGATATTCTTCCTTTTCCTCCTGAGTCAAAATACAGTAAGTGATTCATGTCTCATTCAAAAAACAAACACTGTTCCATACTGCGAGACTGCCAATACCAGCAGATACTGAGCAATTGTTTGTCTCCGCCCTGGCATCGGAGAGCTTCTCAAGCACAACTCGATGTTGGCACCAGTCAGCAAATAAAAATCAGTACCTGACAGTCACAGGACATTCAAAAAGACATCTCACCCTCTTAAAAAAAGCATCACCGATAAAACTGAAACATCTTAGACACAGGTTGCTGTGAATTTGTCACAGCTAAATATTGCTTTTCTCAGGAAAAATAAAGCCTAGGCCTACTTCACATTAATCCAAGTTACCATGTGTTACAGTGATTTTGCATATTTTGATTGGAAATGTTTCACTGTTTGAGAGCTCCAATAAAATGCATTTCTCTGCTTGTTTTATCTTAATCTAGCTTTATATTAATCTTGATGTGTTTACCTTTTGGTGACAAAGATGAATGCTAATGGAAATGAAAACAAACTGCATAATTATATCATAAAGGCTTTAGGTTTTGTTATCAACTCTGTGAATCAACTTCAGGGGAACAGATCACACTGACATATAAGTGCAGAAGTGGCCTAAATGCAAATGTGTGCCCACACCTTATAGGAAAAAATAAAAACCCAAATTCCATATCTGAATACATGGGAAATAGGATATGATGATGGTCAGAGGGAAATACTAAGACACTGAGGACGCATGTGTGAATATTTGTTGCCAAATGCTTGTAAAGTCATTAAAAATAGATTTAAACTAGAAGAGCAGGACAGAGAGCGCAGACCTTCGCCAAAGCCAATAGGCCAGTCTTCTATGATATGGAAATCTGAAACTGCAACCATATACTTCCAAAACTATTGGAACCAGTTTTTCCTTTGCCAATTTATTTAGCCCCCTTCCTGACAAGCTAGCATGACATGATACCGATACCTTCACTCTAGCTTTAAAACTGAGCCAGCCTGCTACAACATCTAAAAGACATGTAGGCTAGTCTAATGTCGGCAGAGATACTAGCCTATAAATATAACATGATAATTAATCACACAAACTAAAACTCACCATCTAAACGTTGCCGCTGAGTGTCTGTCTGTAGCATCCCAGGTCGCAGCTGCAAACATAACGAAGATGGGAAAAATACGCAGAGCTACCGAAAAAGCCGTAGCACCACCTAATGGAAAAGTCATGCCACTAATGCGCATGAAAAATAATTTGTGTATCCGCATAAATCGGATCCATTCCAAAATGTAATGAATATTAATGAGCTCTCGGTCCTTGGCCCATGCTACACCCTTCCAGCAAGTTTCATGAAAATTAGGATAGTAGTTTTACTGTAATCCTGCTGACAGACAGACAAACAAACAAACAAACAAACAAACACAGACGGACTGGCGGAGGTAAAAATAAATGTTTTCTTTTTTTTTTTAAGGGAAACATTGATTTTTTGATCTCCTCCTGCCCTTTACCCCAGGTCTAGCCTATAGTGTGTTCTTAATCATTTACCAGTTTACCTCTGTAGCCTTTCTTGCGTGTACAAAAATGCGGAGCAGCCTTGTTTCGTGCTAAATGTTGGGGCGGGAGGGAGCGCAGGGATGCTAAGGTAGGTTCCCTCCCCCATGGGTGTGTCCACTGCCGGGAGACCTCAGTGAGTGTATCCACCTGCAGAAGACGCTTTCCTGCACACACACTTGAGCGTCGCTGCGCTCCTCTCTGCCACTCTTCTCCAGGAACAACTCTTTGTTTCTAACCTCCTTTAGTGGAGGAAAAAAAAGAATAAAAAAAGAATCTGTTGATGCGATTTAGAGATCACTTCAAGTTAAGGCGGCCCCGTCAAGTTAATTTAAATCCAAGCTTTTGTTTGGCTCTGGGGATAATCGTGCAGGATCTGCGGCGGATACACCGATACT
The DNA here is from genome assembly GCF_004354835.1 of Perca flavescens. NCBI lineage: Eukaryota > Metazoa > Chordata > Actinopteri > Perciformes > Percidae > Perca > Perca flavescens. Next base: position 22,443,022 of record NC_041334.1, on the reverse strand, counting down.
CCTGCGTGCGGACAGAGGAGCTCAAAGGATCTGGGGTGGATGGTTTTAAATGTTGACCAGCTTTATCACAATATTTACTGGACGGAACTAGAAGGTAGGTAAGTGCTGTTTTGACACATGACAAGTCGAATTCATTATTTGTAGGCTATTGATACATATGTGCTTATAAATTTGTAGGAAGCCACATTTGGTGGAGTCGAGCAAGATTAGGGCTCTAATATTCAAAATCTATTTTTAAAAGTTTTGTCAAATAATGTAAAAGGCTTATTTAAGTATTTTAAGTAACATGGGCTATGTCAGTTCGCCTATAGGTGTGTGTGTGTGTGTGTGTGTGTGTGTGTGTGTGTGTGTGTGTGTGTGTGTGTGTGTGTGCGTGCGTGTGCGGGCGCGCGCTCACTGAAAGTTTTTTGTGGTATTGTATCTTCATAATCTGATGTCCAGTGATCGAGTGTATGTAACTGCTCCTCAGCGCTACTTTTCACAATGATAAAATCCTCTTATAAATGACACGAGGTTCATGTTCATGTCCTCATAACTCAAAGCCCAGTCACGCTTTATTTTGGTTTACGGTCTGCTTTGGAGTTGTGCCTTCAGGGCTCAATGTGGAACTTGATCTTAAACCCTAACTGACAGTTTGACCTCAGACTCCGAACCACGTTTATGAGTAGATCAGTGCCGTGCATGGATAATTACAGCAAAACACGCTCGCTAAAATTGTTTTATTGTCTCCAAACGTGGCACAGTCAATGCATTGTACATGCCTACACGGTTGTCTTTTTTTTGTACGCACGCTGATAACTTGGAGCGTCTTCAGATCCTTTTTGTGGTGGATATTATTAACTTCAGCTCCCTTTGTGGCTCAAAACAGCATGTTGATGCGCTTTGTGATTTGAGCACTCCCAGTGCTTGACAGGCTTAACGAGCAACTCCCTGTAGGTTACTGCTGGTGAAATTCAGCTCTTGATGTGTTATAGTGATAATATTTCTTGACCAGGCATTTGCCGCATTCACAAACACGTTTTGTATATTAAAGTGAGGATCGGCATTGAGTGGCGAGGTGCGGCGGGCTCCTTGTGGCTCTCCCAGCTGAGAGGAGACGTCCATTCACACTGTTGCCCTTACAGCACACAGAAGCAAACGTAGGCAAGAATAACTGTGGGCGGTTAGGAAGGGCACATTACAATGAGAGATTCATCAGTAGAGTTTTCTTCCCAGACTCTTACAACCCTCAGGTTTTATGGTTTGAGTTAAGTTACTTGGTCCATATTGCACACCCTGTTAAAATTACCGGGGCAAGATTTTAAGCATCCTTAATAAGATGTCCAACCAACAGCCAATGCACAGCAGATTTACAAGGCTACATAACAGATCCGTATGTGGAAGGCTACATAACAGATGTGTCTCAGCCCCTGCTTGATGTTCTGTGTTGTCAGTGTCTGACTTCAGTATAGCAAAAAGGCTACACTATGCAGCTCAGTGACTGAGAATTGGTTGCTGCAGTTGGTTTGTGAGATGGAAGTGCAGGCTTATTGTCTGACGCTCATCCCTCTCTGTCCCTCAGCTCCTGGACTCTCTTCCTCTGTTAACAAACAGAGGGACAATGTTGTGGGACAAACTGTGCTGGTTACTGGCCCTGCTGGCCTTATCGTCCGGGGCACTGCCCGCCTCCAACGAGCCCCTCTCTGCTCCCAGGATCTTCCTGTCCTTCAAAGGTAAGGCACTCACAATTCTTGCTGTGTCTGTGACCCACTGTTTAGTTCTGTGTTTCTCTACAGACATGTACATCACCACTTCTGGTCACTTCTGTCATCAGTCTTTTATGCCTTGGTTTTGTTGTGGGTAAACTATTGGCACTAGCTGAATTCAGGGCTTGGCAGGCCTGTGTATTCTTTTACTGCTTAACAGAGAGTTTGATTGTGTGTCGGTGTGAGAGAGGCGTGATGAGAGGGATGAGGAGATGTGCAGCTGATTATCCTGACTATTCAGGACCAAAGAATATGTCTTCATTTAACCGCCTGGCTGCCATTAGTTCCCCAAACAGGCCTTTGTGCGACCTCGGCTCCCTTCTTAAATCAAGTGAGATTTAACACTTGGCTGGGCACACACTCAGGGTGCAGATCCAGCATGTTATGAATGTTTGCCAGTGCCACATGAGACCCTGTGTGTGTTGAACTGTCCTGTTAAAATAGGTCTCAGCGGTGCAGTCTCATGTGCTTTGTCATTCCAGCACCGGCGTAGCCATCATGTCCATGTAAAGCTCTCAAGGTTTTATAGTACCTCTGCCTCTGAAGAAGACTTTGGTAAGCATCTGTCATGAGGTCACCACATTTCAGATCTTCACTCTGTGCCCAGTTTGAACAGTTAGGAACACTAAATGGGAACTGAAGGTTTCTCTGCAAACCATGGCATTGAACTGTGGAGTTGTGGAAAATCATGTTTTTTTTTCTTTCAACATCTATGATCTGTCATTTGTCTCTAGTCAAATCTAGCTTGTCCTGGAATAGCAGAAATAACTTATTTGCTTTAATATGTTTGTTGTTACTTCATGTCGTGGTCTTTTGCTAAACTACTTAGAAAAAAAAAGATTTACCCGTTTCCACTTTCTCTCTCTCAGATAGTTTGCTTACCTGTTTGTTTCCTCTCTCACCACCCCAAGTCTATTTCCCTGTCTCTAATCAAGTTGGATTTCACCCTCCGCTGGTGAACTGGAGTTCATTTATTTTCTACTTCTTTTAATTGAGTTCCTTTTTTGTTTTTAATTAGTTTTGGAGGTTACTTTATGCTTCACAGAGCAACGTCAGATAGCTGGAGACTGGAAATGCCCCCTTAGCTGTTCATTCCCTAATTGTATTGGTTTTGCACCGTACTGCCGGGAATAGCTCCGTAATGTGCTTTTCTTCATTTTTTATGTGCCAGTGTACTTAACCAAATAATTGGCTTTAGGTTTCATGATATGTGTCTAGTGTTGGCATACAGATCTGTTGTAATAAGCGCCTTCTGATAACATAAATCCGAGCTCATTTTTAATAAGCATTTCAATTTTGATTATTAAACAAAACAAGAGATGAGCTACACATGTAGTATTAATTTATGTATTAACTGTAGCAGCTAATATAACCTTTTTTTCCCCACTGTTGAGTTTGCTTCTGTCTGTGACCTAGCTTCACATGTTTATCCACAAAGGTTACACAGTATCACTTCCCACTGATTATTTACATTTTATACTGTTGGTAGAGAAGATGCTGCTGCTTTTGGCTGCAGTCCAAAACACTTTGTCTTTGCTTTTTAAATTGTTGCACTCTGTCAAAGCAACAGACAACGGGTTATACACATACATAAGATACACACACATTTCTCTGAAGAAACATGATAATATCTTGTATGAAATATAGAGTATACAGTATTAGTTCTGCATTTCAGTGTGACCCTCTGTTATAAACATCTTGAACTAAACACTTTCCTTGAATTTCCATTCTACATACACTGTCTTTTATTAATCACTACGTTTCAGTTGTGTCTGTTTTGTACTCTTTGTACAGTTTTCCTGGAACTCTGCATAACTGAAAGCTAAAGGATTTTCCTGCATAAAAGCCTGAACAAATCAGATCACATGTAACATCACAGTGACATAGCAGCTTAAGTTTAATTGCTGAAGAAAATCCTGCCCACTTGTATTTGGCAACAACTTTATTACTTGAACTAATCATTATTTTTCAATTTATGTCCATATGTTTCTATTAATATGAATTGTTTAATCATGGAATATTCTAGTGAATGTTATGCACTTGTAGTATGTTCAACATTTAAGCTCCATGTCTGCAGGATCCCAAAATAAAAAAAACAAAGATACCACCACATTACCAGCAGATTACTTAAAACTAAGGTTTACAAAGTAAACAACCTTAAGCAACCTACGCTGATAATTTTGTCAGTTTATTAACTGTGATAAGGACCAAGGGAGCAAACAGACGCTAAGAGCATAGGAATGTCCATTCAATGCACGTAGGATAGGTCACCAACCCTGACTTATACATACATACATACATACATACATACATACATACAACACACACACAAAACACAGGGCAGCAATGCATCACTCAAATTAAACATTGTGTTTTCCAAAAACGTACAATTGAACAACATGCTATTGTTTGCTCTGTAACTTTTTTAAATAAATTATTAGATTAATTAAAAAGTGTAGTTGAAGTTATGAAAATAACCTTTTCAAATAACCTAGTTGTTAGATGTACGGATGATATCCCATAAACAAGAGGTCACAGGTGTATTATCACTCATAAAAGACTGAACGAGGCTGGCTTAGATCAGCTGCTGAGAACTCCTATATTTACTTTTAAACAAGGTCTATAATCACGTGCTATTTTAGTGCGTGGGGCTTTGCGAGGTTGTGACCCTTCAAACAGAAGCCAGTCACACCAGAGGTTAACTGCCCTCAAACTGTGGGAGAATGGCACCATATTAACAAGTAATAGCTTGTTACGCTAATCCTCTGGCCCATTTGAAAGTGTTTAACTTTGTTTGTCTTTGGCCTCTTTAGTCCTTGTGGAACACCTGGGTGCAAGGTTAGCTCTGGGAAGAAAACCAGACAAAGCCAGGCAGTCCTGTAATTCTCAGGGACAATCTTAAGGTTACTCCTTCCTCTGCACTTTCTCCGACACTCTTTTTGTCCCACGTAATGCGTCGATGATTGTTACGCCTGAACAAAGACTTCACTATCGGCTCATCTCCCTCGACTGTTTTCAGGGTTAAGATCAGAAATTGCGAGATGTCCTCCACCTCTCTGAATAATTAGGAGCTGCTACTGAGTTTGAACTTTACAGCTTGATCCATACAACAATAGACTTCATCTAAATTATGTTCTATAGGCAGATTTATGTGTATATATAGTACATGAGAGGCCCTTTGTCTTCCTTAAGTTATATCCATGTGACGTGTCTCTATGTAGGTGGTCTGTACTGCTGGTGTCCTTTTGCCTTCACTGGTGAAAGAGAAAGTATTTTAGTCATAACCACCTATGTCTTGCAATGAGATATTACACCTTTCTTCAGACTGTATGAAGGATACCAAAGCAACGTGTATCTCCTTGTACCTCGCCCAGCCTCCTCACTCCTTATTATATGTATAATTGTGACACTGGAGACAGAGCAAAGTGCCTCAGCCAGGCTTTGCTGCAATCATGTCTCAGCAATCAATGGGCTGCTGAAAGCTTATCCACATCTAACCTGTCTGCTAGCACATGAACCCTGGCTAGCCTGAATGGATCTTTAGTCAAAGTTCAGACAAACCTGACAGACAAGGTGTTTGCCTGCAACAATCCCACAGACATTAAAAAAAAGCAAACCATAAGTCATTTAGACACATCTCCTAGCTGCTTTGATAGCCTTGATCTATCTCCTTCAAACAAAGGTGAACAGGCTGTATGTAACCAGCTACTGTGATTGGCTAATCATTAGGAATTGCTTGTTATCATAACCCAGAAACCCTCCTGCTGTTTAGCTACAAAAGTAATGTCATTTATTAGTCACATTACACATTAAAGTGCATTATCTTACATGCATTATCAGAGATGTTAAACATTATGTGACATGCATTGCAAAGCGGAACATCCTCAGTAGATTGCTTCAATGTAATCTTTAACTTATTGGTAATATGCAATGATAATAATTATTCACAGTGTGAGGTGCTCATGGTTTTGCTTTGCCTAATGAATATTTATGTAGAATATAGAGGTGGTCAACATGTCCAAACGTGGAGGGAACAGAGACTAATTGCTTGTGGATTTATCTCACACATAATGGTGAGGATTTTTTTGTTTGTTTGTTTTTGTAAATGGATTTTTTTTTTTTTTTTTAACTGTTCAGGATTGACCAACTGCCACTTTGCTTGTTTGCAAGCCATGATGTCTCTCTCTCATTGGTGGGCCAAATTCTCTGGGCGGGCAAAGCAGAGAAAGGGGAGGTAACCTTATTGCTTATGACCTCATAAGGAGGAGATTCCAGATCGGCCCATCTGAGCTTTCATTTTCTCAAAGGCAGAGCAGGATACCCAGGGCTCGGTTTACACCTATCGCCATTTCTAGTCACTGGGGGAACCATAGGCAGGCTGGGGGAACTCATATTAATGTTAAAAAACCTCATAAAGTGAAATTTTCATGCCATAGGACGTTTTTAAAGCTTTAGGAAATACATGACATACAGATGCAACATTTCTTCTAAACTGAATAATAAATAATGTGTTTATTTTTGAGAAATGAGCAGACAACAACAGCAATGCTGGTTTGCTAGATTTTCCACAAAAGCAAATAAGCATTTAGCTCTGGTTTAAGTCCATTGTGTTCCATTTGAACCACACACTCTCAGCATTAACTAATTCACATCCTACCAGCTGTGGTTGTTTACTTCTTTCCCAGCAGATAATCATCATCGGTACATGACGGTAACAAGTTTGTCACAGCCTTTTACTGTCCCTGTCCTACGTGCATTCAAATTCTTAGAAATTATGGATGGCAGTCTTTTGGTCACATTGTTGCTCATGCGTACATACAGTACTTGGGTGCAGTTTGCTCTCTTGGTATGCATCACATATGCAACATTGTACCTGTTGGCAAAGTAGTCCAAAGCTGCCTCACTTTTATTATCTCCATTAGAGAATGTCAGGGCACTGCAAAATGTTTCCACAGAGTAATGTGTGGTGGCTGTGGCACGCAAGCCCGCAGCAATTATTACAATACTTTGCTACTTTCCCTCCAGAGATGCTGCTGGTGGGGGACGAAGAGGGGAGGGGAGTAGTGCATCCCAGCAACCTCTGCTCTGCAGGATACATGCTGTCAAACTATGATTATTCAGGAGAGAAAAACAGAAGGTGACAGCTCCAGTGCTAAATATAGTGTCCTTTCTGTCTGTTTCTTTCTCTTTTTATCTCCCTCTGCCTCGTCCTCCTCCTCCTCTGCCTTTACTCTACACTCACACCCTCTCTATTTGCTTGTTGATAAGAGGTTGGCAGTGTGAGGTAAGGGAAGAGAGCAACCAGTATGCTGCCCACCGCAGGAGCAAACTGTTTTATTACACTCAAAAGGCGGTGGGGTCTCTAAAGTGCCCAGACCTTCATTGAGATGAAGGCACAACAGCGAGAGGGCAGTGGAATGCATAAAGGAGGAGTGGGTGGATACAGTATATGCGCAGAAAGGTTTTGCGTACAAGCTAGGCTAATGTAAAGTAAGTGCAGTGCTAACTACGATTGCAGGCTTTAAAGGAAAAAATTTGTCAATATTGTGTAGCTCTTTTGAGTAATTTTCATTCGATAAATTGCTGGCTCCCCACCCTATAATGGTGTCACAGAGAGAAATACAAATACAAATCACTGCTCCCAGTGAAAAGCTCTAGATTGAAAACAGTTTGCTGAGATTTGAATATTTCTTCTGAGCTGACAAGCAGAGCCCGCGCCTAAGCACTTATTAATGCTGGAATCTCCCCCTGTGGTGATAAAAATGCACAACATCCAAATGAAACCGTAATCACTCTGCTATTTATTATTCCAGTCTTTAGGCATTTTAATCATAGATTTAATTATTTGTACTGGGGAGGAGCAGATCCACTCATCCAGCCTCCTCAGAATAAGCTTGTCTTCTTCAGTGAGATGCGGTGAAGCACAATGCCGGAATATTTTTAATGCTCAAGGTAATTTGACAACAGTGTAGAAGTTTGGTTCAGGACTGGAGCTGAAACTTTAACCTTTTATTTCACAAGAGTGTGGTGAAGACAATGGCATACTGTAATTAGGGCTGCACAATTAATCGCAAAATTATCGAAATTGCATTATGGACTAGTGCAATATCCAAATCTGCAGAGACATCCCGGCCTACAAAACCTATCCACTTGCATCACTGGTACAGATCCTCGTAAAAATCACACTATAATCATTTTAATTTTTCAAGATTTAATATTAGTCAATGAAAATGAGAATAATGATACAAACATGATCATTCCCTTTAATATCGTGAATCATATTGCAATCACGATATCAGTCAAAATAATCGCAATTAGATATTTTGACAACAGATGACATGAGGTTTACTGTTGGTGCGAGTAACTCCCTAACTTCTCTACATTCACATATTTCAATGTTTGCATTTTCATTTTTTTCCCTCTAATAACATCATCAATGTTCCTCTAGTAGAAGTACAGAAGTCTGGAAAATGTACCAAACTAAAGGTTTATCATACAGTACTTTGTTTATCAGAAATAATACTACTACAGTACCCATGAGCACGAGTCAGTGTTGTTACAGAGAACAAGCGGCTTCATCATTGCAACTGGAGAATAAAACACTTTGCCATAGTTGCTGATTACATCTGACATTGACGCAGAATCTAAAAATAAACTGATTTAAACTGCTGAATGTTTCATCAGGTTTCTGCAGACTATAATTGTTAGCTTTTACTTGCTATTAGTGTCTCGCATAACCAAATGTTGAACTTGCTGATAGCATGGTTCTAACTGAAACACTGGACCTAGTCCTTGTGTCCTCATGTACGCAGAGTTGCACCTTAAACTTTTTATCAAAGAACCAGACATTTTGGAATGTCCATCCAAGCCTTGAAAGTGCTCCAACTAACCTCATTCCCCTAACAATGTCGATCGGGCCATTTACTTTAAAAACATTCATGTTGATTGTTTTATGTTCTTTTGGTAAATGATAGTTACTGTACATAGGGGATGCTTTGGCAGGTTCGATAAATAGCCCTATCCAGTTCTGTCTGCTGTGTAAAGGGGGGCAACACTCAGCAGGGGATGAAGACAGCCACACTATTTGTGTGTGTGTGTGTGTGTGTGTGTGTGTGTGTGTGTGTGTGTGTGTGTGTGTGTGTGTGTGTGTGTGTGTGTGTGTGTGTGTGTGTGTGTGTGTGTGTGTGTGTGTGTGTGTGTGTGTGTGTGTGTGTGTGTGTGTGTGTGTGTGTGTGTGTGTGTGTGTGTGTGTGTGTGCGTGTGCGCATCCTGGTGGGTGTTTGTGAACATTGTGGTGTGTTTGTGTCTCTTGGTTTCCTGCTGCAGCCAATTTTTTTAGATCGAAATGTGGCAGACAGGATAAAAATAGTCAAAAGCAACAGTGGTACATCAGACCGATGTCATTTATTTGTCATGTTTGAGGAACTTGATTTGCTTGTGTAGTTAAAGTGATTAGTGGAGTCTTTGTAATTGTTTTATTTCTGGCTTCAGAGCACTTTACAGAGCCCATGATTCTAAAGGTGTGATTTTAATCATTATTAGAGGCAGATTATTATGCAGGCTGTGTTCAACCTCGCCACCTGCAGAAGAAGAGCACGAGGGCGACAAGGGGGGTGGAAGAGGACGACAGTTGTGGTTAAAGCCAGAGTTGGAGAGCGAGCAATGGCTTTTACAAGAGGCGGTTCTCTCAAGATTCAAAGTGACAGAGAGGGATGGGAGAGAGTCTTAATATTCATGTCAAGTCCATGTGGTTATGTCTGCATTGTTTGTGTGCATGCATGCGCTCACATGCTTGCAGAGCTTCTGTAAAGAGCTTTATATGACACTGCTTTGGTTCGGTTGCCATAGCAGCGCCTACCTGTCACTCTTCACGAACCAAATCGGATTCAAATGATGTTTTCCACAGAGGAGAGGCGGGATGTAATCACAGCATTGTGCTTATTTCCCCTGATGTCTGCTGTCTCGTCTGCTCTCAGGAAATCCTGAAGTAAAGCATCGTGGAGGCTCCAAGGCTTGGTTAAGACAAACGAGAAAATAAATTTGCCAAAACAATAGACTTATAAGGCTGCAGTCTGGTCTTGTCAGAGTGTCGGGGAGGGTTGTGAGCGATTTAGTGAGCGAATAACTGAAGGATTGGTTTGTCTGTGCGGAGGCCTCACCCGACTGGCCGTGCTCTCCAGATGTGACCGAGGTGTGGGAGCAATCCGTGAGCAGCCCGGACTGGAATTAAGGAGACAGCGGGTCAAGGGCACCTCTCCACTTGTTTACTCAGACAGCTATCATTCATTATCATTTGTCTGTCAGTGGGGGGATCAGGTTACTGCAGTGCCATTGACCTCGTTTATATGGTGACTATTGTAAACAAAAATGTCTTGTGTTTTCTGAGTTTATATTCAGTGTTGCTTTAACACATATGAGGACGTCAGATCAACTTGTAAAGCTGCGTTTGTTTGAGCTTAGGTGATTCTAATATTAATCAAAGTAAAACGTAGAAATTATTGTTGTTGTCTCTATATACAATAGTATAGTATACAGGGGAAGAATTCAAGTTCCTTCAGTGCTATGGTGCACACATCGGATACAATAAACAGATGTACAAAGACCGTTAAAGTGCAAGTAATATCTGCAAGTACAGGTAATCCTTTAACTAACGAATCATTAAAATGATTATTCAGCATATCCTTTTACTGATAAATCAAAAATATTGACTAGAATAACTAATAATGGAAATAATCATTAGTTGCAACCCTAATACATCTATAGTATAGTAGTGTTCTCATAGAGCACTGCAAGATTGGCGGTTTTCGCAAAAACAATAAGTTGATAAGTTGCTTAGTCGGTCAATATTTTTGATAGTGTATTCATTGTTTCTCAAAGTGGTTTATCAAGCAAAACTCCAAGACATTTGCTGGTTCCAGTGCCTGCGATGTGATAACTAATTTGGATGTCATTGCAAATTAAATACCATTTGGTTAGGAAATGATTCAACAAAACCAGCTATTTTACGCTTTGAAGCATTTTTCATTCTTTTTTGACATTTTATAGACTGATGAATTGATTTATTTAAGAAATAATTAACAAATGAATCGATGATGACAATAAGTTTCAGTCCTGCTGGACAGGGAGTAGTCTCACATTGCCAGACCTTCCTCCACAGCGCTGTGGAGCTTGTTGTGGTGGAACATGATTACGTTCAAAGGTTGTTTTAGTCGTGCAACAGAAAACTCAGATTTGACAGATAGTCTAGCTAGCTGTCTCGATTTGCCTTGCAGATATCTGAGGAGCAGTTAACCATAGTCCTCATAAATCCACCGAAGTTTAAAATTCCAACACATAAAAAATGTAAGGCAACGGACATCCGGCCAAAAAGAAGAACATACGGAGGAATTTTCGAGGGTAAGCGGAGCAATCCCGGAAGTGGAAGGTCGTGGATATAGACTAGACAGGGAGTAACTGTAGGAGGTAGAGAGGTCACACTGTAGGAAAAGGCAACTCGATAACCAAACAGCCATCCTATTAGTGATAACACGTGTGTCTGACGTTACATTAGAGGAGACAGGCTGGAGGAGAGTTATCTGTGGAGCTATTGTGTCTTGCAGCCCCATCTCATTAATGTTATCTGAATTTGACATGAGAGACTACGTTCTTGTTCTCCTCCATGTGGACGCAAACTGACATGTTGAACTCGAGGAGCACATCTTGTTCCAGCTCAGACATCATCCAGGAGGAGGGGTAAGAGACAGAGAGGCAGAAGGACAGAGAGAGTCAGATAAGGAGTGCAAGTCTGTCAGGAAGATAGGGTGAGTGGAGGAAAATGTGAAGGGAGCAATAGAGCAGACTGCGACGTGGCTCTCTGAGAGTGCTAATGGACTACAGGGCATCAGTGTCAGGTTTGCTATCTCAGCCAGAGCGTGGATAGATGGAGGGATGTGAGAATGAGGAGAGGAGTGTGGGTGCGCAAAGGCATACTCAGGACAAATTGTGTGTCTGCTTCCCATTAGCGGTGTATGAGTGTCGGTTGAGATGGTTTACCTCAGCTGGAGACTGCATCGGACCACTCAGCTCCGTGCCAATGCCCCGGCAACAACCTCGCCCTGCAAGGTGCAATGTTAGAGTCAATGAAAAGTGCTGACTTTATTCACACTTACATATTGTCATACAGATTGTCTTAGAAGAAGTGTTTTTTGGCACCTGGGAACATTTGGACTAAAGCCCAAAGTGCATTCTTAACCATACATCTATTCATCAACATTACAAAGTGATGTGGAGCCAAAGTACAAATATTTCTTTTTGCAGAGTGTTTATATGATCAAAGTAGCTTGCTCTGTGCCAGTTTGGCAGCGTTTTATGGGAAGTGCTTCCTTGCAAAAATTAAAGGTTAAAGTTCTTTTTAGGCAGAAGCTGGGCAACCTCAAACACCCGCAACCTCATGAAATGTTTCAGATTTGGGAGATTTAGACTAATAGGCTATCAAGCCTCGCTGTGTGTACAATGTATGTTGGATGAAGACCAAGTAGCTGTCTATGTGATTATGGAAGAAATTAGGCCTGTGGTTGAGCCTGACCATGATCCTGTGGGCGGCTGCGTTAGTGGTGTCTCACTATTGGATTTAAAAAGCCAGAGCATTCCTCTTTCTCATCCTGCTCCTGTCAGAGTTGTATTTCATCTCTTAGCGTTAGCCCTCTCCGGCTTTCACACAGTCTACATACCTTCTCTCTGCAGGATGCATAATTTGCGAAAACTGAGCACTCAGTCAGATGCTAACATCATTACAAAGCCCACGTTCAAGGTTTGAGATGTAAATGCTTTGTAAATAGCAAAGCCTCGCTTTTCAGATTGATCTCTCTTCAATCGGATTTATGTTCCCCATGTTCCATTAGCTGCTGTGGCTTCGGGCAAGTAATGCCCGAGTTTGAAGGTCGGATCTCTGAGTGAGATCACCCCTGTGTGGGCGAGAACCCCCTGAACCCATCCCAGAGAAGAGCTCAGCTGAGGAGGAAAGGGCAGAATGTGGTGGAACATGAGGTTTCCGGGCCTTATTTTCTGGGTTCATGCACTGATGGGCTTCCTGATAATGTGCTGATTGTGGAAGGGAGGGGATAGCCTCTCATCCCTGATCATTGTGGTGGTTGCATTGACGTGATGCCAAGATTTTTTCCAGGCCTGCCCCGTTCACTCCTCTTTGCCTTCACGCTTTGTTAGTCAGCCCTGTTCTCAGGAACTCTTTCTAGGTGTCCCTAATGGTATGTTGGCAGTGTTGTCAATGGTATCTGTGCCATATGTGTGTGTCTGTGTGACTGCATACATATGTATGGATGAGAAATGGGAGCAAGGGCCTCCTATGTTGCTGTTGTTATTGTTGTTGTTGGTGTCGACGCCTCACTCATCCCCGTGAATGGACTGCCTGGTCTCAATAGAAGAGGGGCGTTTGTGTGGGCTGGGTCCATCATTCATTTACTTAATTCATGTCCCTGGGGAAGCGGAGGGGGAGTGGCATACAACACTGGCGCGGCCTTAACACTCAAAGCATCTCTTTCCGTCCTCTTCCTCCCTCTGCTCGCCCTCTCTGTCTGTCTCTCACCTTTCTCGTCTCTCACTTTTCCTCCTCTTGGCACAAATGCTGAAACAGTCATCGCTCAAAGCTTGGCTGTGATCCTGGCCTTTCATGTTCTGTAGGATTTCATGTTAGATGAATTGATGTTCTCCTCTGGACCATGTGCTCTGCTGCACTACAATGATGGAAAACCACAGACAGCCCCTCCGAGAGCTTATAGGAAGCAGCACCTCCTGGCACAAACACAGAGACACAAACTTTTTCCACGGCTGACAGATTGAGTTTTAATGTGGTCGACTCAGCTAAGAATCACATAGAGGAAACAAAAAGTGTCTTTTGGCATTGGGAAGATCTCCAACCTAAATGATGCTTTGTTCAAGTGTAATCGCATTTAGAAAGAATAAAAAGCCTTGAATTCATTAGTCTGTGGCTTTTGATTATACCGATGTCACTCGCATAAAAAATGGTTCACAGCGTGAAATGTACCTTTTCACCACCGTGGCCGGATTACTCTGTCCTATTAAACCATCCATGCATGATTAATTAGTAACAAACCATTGCAATGAATTTTGAGCAAATTAGATCATGAAAACAACAGGAACTACACCGCTCTGCATTCTGTGGTGTTTAACAGGATTTGTCTGTGTCACTAAAAGCCATATTGTTTCTGTAGTTGCAAAGATATTTTTTATATGCAGAGTGCAATTGCTGTTGTAGTTTAACAAACTACCAATATATTCATGTCCCCAGCATCACTGCGCATCATTTGCAGTTAACTGGGTTTTGTTGCTAGTAGAGTTAAAGCTGTATCTCTAAACTAAGGTTGGGTGATATGTTAACATTGTCCGGCCACCGTTAGCTCAAACAACCGGCAATTGCCAAGAGTCCTGCAGGTGTATGTGCAATTCTTAACTCAAAATATGCTGGCTCTTCACGCTGCTTTTCCCACGCTGGCTCTCTTAAATTAAATAAGCAAAATAAAGTGACAAATTTCGCCCCCAAAAAACTGATGTACTCAGCCAATAGACAATATATTTGTCCAATTGCCCAACCCTACATGTAACTGCTCATAAAACCTAAATGTTTCATTGTTATATATAGGTACAAAAATGAATAGTGTGGAGTTGTTGGGAAGCTAGATAGCTCTTTTATGTTACATCCAGTTTTGTGTCAAGGTCCCACATTGCTGTGTGTGATTCATTCTTTGATAATTCCACTCTGGGTAAGAGACAATATGTTTCTCCAAAAAATGGATTGTTCCTTTAAAACTATTAAAAGGAGCAGTGGTTTGAAAAGGTTATCTCGCTGAATATCATACATTTTCTAATAAACAGAGATATATTTTCATCATTAATCCACAAAACTTTACCATAAACTATAAAGATAAGGGAGCAGCTGTGGAGATAACTTCTGGGTTTGTCTACCAGAGAAATGCCATCATCAGACCACTGTTTTGTATCATGAGATGGACGGTCCTTGACACTTTCTTGTTGCAGTAAGATCCACCTGGCTCCTTCAGTTTAAATAAAAGCCATTCCACTGGATATCTTCTTTTTTTCTTTTTTTATTGAGGGACCTGATTGTGTGACGACCAAAAGACAATTTGTCAGCACTCCCAACTCTTTCTTGTGTGAATGTTGGGAATGATTCACTAGTTCTTCAGATGATCATAACCAGACTGCTGGAAAAGCTACAAGAGAAAATATGGCAAACCGCAAACAAACAAGCCCCAAGCAGAAAAAAAAACGTGTCTTCTGTTCACATTTGATGAATGAAAAACAGATAACGAAGATAGAAGGAGGGTGTGTGAGAGAGAGAGCAAAAAAGGCCACTCATAAAAGAAAAAAAGTGTCTCTCTCTCCATTCCTGGTGTGGATCAGTTTGTTTTTGGTTGCCTTATCAGTGCAGAGCGGATGGCTAAGCACTGATTTATGAGAAGGTATGACAGTGTAAGATAAGAGGGTTTTAGCCTCCATGTGTCCGTGCAATCACTGGCTTCCTTCAGCACTCCATGTGAGGATGGAAGGAGGGACTGTGACTAAGATTTCCCTCTGTCACGCATGTTACCTCCTAACGGATAAGACTCTTGCCTTACTCTGTGTTTTCTCTTCATATCTTTTCATCTCTCTCTCATTCTCTAATCAAAACAGGTACTTGTCGAAATTGTCTGCATCTTCCACTTGGAAGTACAGACTTGTTGCTTTCAGTACAAGTGTGAGCCTAAAGTCAAATAGCCATGAATTGCTGGATCCTACTGTAAAAAAATGAGTTATGAGATACTACCGCTATGGTTTTGAATTTGTTGCATCATGACTGTTCAACTGTTGGAATGGGAATTTCAACATTTCTCTGTCTATCTCCATTTGTGCGCATACTAAATCTCACTGGGAAGAACTGCCAACAATAACATGCCAGAGATATCACGGCCATTTTCTGATTTAATGTTGGTATTTAGGTGCATAGCCTGTAATTTGAACAGGGGACAATATTATTTGCCCATTTCATGCCTGGTGTGCAGTAATTGCTGAGTAGTATTGACATTGAGGGTTTACTAAAACCAGAGGCCTTGATTTGATTTGTTCAGGGCAGAAATGTTATCTTGCATTTGTTTTTTTTTACTCTTTTTCTGTCTTTTCTTCAAGCCTTCTCAGTTTTGCAACTTTAATTTGACTCCTTTGACTGAAAAACCTCACCATTCAACCCCACAATTCAAATTGGAAAACGTATCCTTATATGTATATATTAACTTCTTGCTAACTAGAACCATTCAAATATCCTCTCCCCACTGCCCCTAAGCAGCCGCACTCTGCACACCGACCCCTATGGTCACGGGTGAGAAGAAGGTGGCAGGGTCACGGAGTAGGATGTCCCATCTGTCCATCAAACATGAAAGCAGCCAACTCAACAGGCGCTGGTGTTTTAAATGGGAGGGGTGAGAGCGTCACTCAGCGAAGGGAGTAAAAAGGCCATGGATTACACAGACAGACAGTAATCTATAGGTCTGTCAGCCTGTCAGTCAGCCTGACCTTTGGTGGCTTTGCTTTAATTGCAGGCTGGGATGAGAGAGTGGGGCCCGCATTTAGCAGACAATTCACATTATCCATTTAAGTTGTAATGGCTGCCAACATGTTTCATCTTGAATGACATTTTTTTTTTTGCTTTCAAAGCACATATTTAACCTATTGGAATGTAAATTGAAGTTTTAGCCTGTAATTGTTTTTCTGTGAAGCCCCTTCATTTTTGAATGATGCAGGCCGTTCCTGCTGGTAAAGACCATGATATGCAAACATTCCTCTGGTCACATACTAAAGTCAGTGGTTCCTTTTTGGAGGATACTTGAACAAACTCCAATGCTGATGGTGGTCTAAGTTAACTGCTGCCCTGTGAGATTGGACTTTAATACCTCACCTGTTTGCTGTTTTCTGCAACTATGTAATGTACGTCTACCTTCACACCTCGGATAAGCCTAGCTATTACCTTGTCAAATTATCACAGAGACCATCTGACCTAGAAACAAGACAGGTGGCATATGATGATGAATTGCAAAAGTAAAAACAACCCATGAAATATTTGGCATCTTGCAAAAGCTTGAAAATCAATGCAACAAGAATTCCGACTGCAGTCATTATGGGGGGAGGGAGGTACTCTCTACCATCACCAATGTGTAGCACCCACCTGGATGATGCAGACTTACGACGCAAGCCGCTCACCAGCCCAGTAGAGAGGGAGGGAAACATGTTTTTATTGGTGGGGGAAACCAGAGCACCCGGAGAAAACCCACGCTGATCAGGGTTTGAACACCTTCTTGCTGTGAGGCTACAGTGCTAACCATTGGGCCACCGTGCTGCAATAGAATATGTTCCCAAACCCAACTATTTCCATGACAATTTTCAATAGCATTCCCACTGTCTGCATTCCTTTCTGCCATGTCTTCCCACACTTCAGCCCCTTCTCATTTTGCTCCAACTCCCTCCATTCCCACTACCATCATCTCGCATCATACAGCCACTTTTCCACTTAGAAAAGATGAATGCCCTTGACTGACGGTCATCATCCCCACTTTGTTTTCTCCACTCCTCTTCTCCCATTTATGCCAAACAGACAGATGGACAGACACACAGCAAATGAACAAGTTAACATGGACTCTGTGTCACTCACAGCATCCAGTCCGCTTATTCTCACCAGTTGGTCTCCCTGCGTTCTTTTATTTCCCACAACCCTCACCCAACTTTCCTGCTGTGTTTCATTGAGTGTTTAGATCAAATCTCTGTGTGTGTGCATGGGTCTTTTTGTGAGTGTATTGGTGTCAAATGTCATGCCTATAAAATATAATCCGTTACTGTTAAAGGAGGCACATACAAAAGAAAGTTTTGATGAAAAGAGGCAAAGATGCAGTTCTTGAACACTTGACCATGAAACTCATTATGCCACTAAGAAATTACTAAAGGACCGACTCAAACACATACAGATAAAGCTGCTGCTTTTCCTTTTGAAGGATTAAGTGATAGACGATACTTAGTATGAACAGAGCCAGTGTTGGGCCCAAGAAATGAAACACTAGCAAATAACATCTCACATTTGTGGGGCTCCATCTGCTCTTACCCAGGCCAAAGAAAAAAAACAATATTATTTCTGGGCTTTTCCCAAGTAATAACAGCTCAGGGGTTACCTGTGATACCCTGTCAGGGAATATCTGTTTGTTTTTTTGAGAATATATTTAAGAATTGTCCGAGTATGTTGCTGTTAAATTTATTTTTCTTACTGTAGGCAAGCTTGTGGTTGCAGAGCTTAAGAGACTGGAAAGGCAGAGTTTGTGCTCTGAGTGTGATTACCTTCAGAATTATTGCTCAGGTCAATGCTATATTGATCTGTTGGTTCACCGGTGCACAGTTGGAAACTAATGGTAGGATTTATAGATGAATGTTATGTTTGATTTGTTTGAAACGAACTTCTCTTTAGGGAGTGTGTTTTGACGATTCTTGACCTTCTACGTTCATGTAAGTGTGAGAGACAGAACTAAATATTTATATTTTATTACCCTCATGTCATAAGCAAAATAATGAAAATGTTTAACTGATGATGGTGCTAGAAGGATAAACAGTTATTACAATTCTTCCTGAAGGGAACATGAATGTCTGAATGAAATTTGGGGGTAATCCATCCGATAGTTCTTGGGCCATTTCTCTAAAACCCACAAATGTGAACCTCATGTTGTGTTCATTTGTGAACCATAACTGTCAGCACAAAATGCTGTGCCAATCCATCTAGTAGATGTTTAGATATATCACAGGGTAAGTGAAAGCTTTGACCTGGAGGTGGTCAACCAAAGTTACTACGATTCATCCTCTGGGGACCATGAATGTCAGGACCAAATTTCATGGGAATCCATCTAATTGTCGTTGATATATCAAATTCAAAGAACTTTATTTTTCATGTGAGGGAACTTCAACTTTATATCTCAGTCTTGATTAAAGTGGTGGACTAACCAACATACAGCCGGTCTTATGCATGCCTGTCTAAGTCTTTGTGGCAAAACTCCCACTCTCTGTTAACTGAGCACAAAGCCTGTCAGACAAATAAGCAGGTCTTCACTGCAGGCCCAGACTCCAACACCCCATCTGAGGATCTTGCCACGCTGCTCAACAACCAGCCGCCTGATTGTTGAACATTATTTGGTTGTCTCCTGCCTGTCATATGGCATTAGTGCACGAGGCTCGGCCCGGGATCTGCACTGACGCGTACCTGGTTGGGGGTGACCCTGCCTTTGTCCCGCAGCCACGTTGGGTCAAGTGGATGTATGCAGCAGCAGAGCATGCAGTATTATGTCAACCGTGCAGAGGCAGATGGGCTTCTGGCACTCGCCCATTAGTAGCTTGTAGTATGATAACTCCACAGATGCTGATGACCCCGGAGCTCAACTGGCTGACCTGGCTGGCCATTTGGGATCGAGGGCAGGTTTATATTCACATCACAAACCTCTAATTGTTGTCAAAAGTGCTCATTTCACAGCCAATATTGAATAAATACACAGCATGCCTTGCAGCACATTTAACAAATGATACCACATTTTCCATCAGCACACTTAATCCAAATGCTCCAGCTGAGTTTAATGAATACATTTCTATCCAACTGTTTTAATGCATGTTTGCAAAAAAAAACTAAAAACATTTGGTCCTTTGGCTAAGGAAAAAAAAATTGTCTCTCTCTCCCGACTCCATGTGTCCTGTTAGTTGAAGACACGTACTACCAAACATCCTAAGATCAGCTGTAGCCAGTGGCCTTTGTTGCTTGTCATCTTGTCGCTGTCTCCAGGGTAGCACAAAACTGCCACATGGTGTATGTGGACAGAGGAGACAAAGTCATTCATTAAAATAACATAAATGCCATCTTAGCTGGGAAGCGGCAATGAAAGACCAGACTTATTGCTCCTTGTTTCAATATGTCATTACACTAGCTGATGGAACCACATAACCACATGCATTTTATTTAGTCAACTTTTGAGAAATTTGCTTAAAACTTGCACAACATGTCGATGGAAGCATAACTGTTGAATCTCTTTAGATGTGACTCTAAACAATTCATGTCTAACTCTTTCTTCATGCTGGAGCTAAATACTTTTAATGTGTGAAGCACAAGCCTGACAGTCATAGGAAAATACATCATCACCGAACACATTATGCACGCATTTCCCCCATCACCCTGCTTCTTCCACCAAGAAAGAAATGTGTGTTATCTCAATAGGTTGGTATGCAGACAGGGGCTAGTGGATGCTGGCAGGACCAGACAAGCTGAGGAAAAGAAAAGGTGTCAGAGGAAGCTGGGCGATAAAAATAAATAAATAAATAAATAAATGGCATTAACCAGGCATAGAGAGGGAGATTTAAGATAGATGGGGATGCTATATATTTTTTGGAAGAGCTGCATGCGTGACAACATCTTTAAATAATCCGTACAATGTTCTGGATGGTGTGCAAGGCTGGCGGAAATGCTCAAACAATCTGAAGAGGTTGATGCAGGACCGGAAAGTGATGAATGATTGTTGAGGTATTTGTTTCCTCTTCACTCCTCACTAAGAGATAATTCTGTTTTATTTTGTAAAATAGAGGAAGCAGCATTTTGGTTATCTGACATTGGCCATCGCCTGCTGTAAATTGAAAATCATCCAAATAAATGGTTGATTTAATAAAATAGAGCTTTGGTCTTAACTGCAGTCACAACTCCATATCAGACCTTATCTGGACTGCTTGGAGGATTGAACCCTTACACATAAAAGCACAGTGGTGTCTCTACTTATCTACAGTTTCCTCCCCTCCATCGTCACCCTTATTGGAACCACAGAGATTATCCTAATGAGCTGCATCACTGTCTGGAATAGGAAGTGCACTGCCTCAGACTGCAACTCATTAAAAAAAAAAAGCTTTTGTTGCATGGCCTCCAGAACGGCACATACGTGCTTCTTGATTGGGACAGCATTTATCGGTGCCTTCCAAATTACTGTTGGGAAAATCAAACCGTTTTCTTATCTGAGACTGCCATGGTTAAGGTTAGTTAAGGTTTAGGCACAAAAAAAGACGTGGTTAGGCTAAGGTAAAAATCTTGGTCATGGTTTAAATACATTGACTGTCGAAAGGAAACGATAATGAACAGCATTCTCTTGTGTCAAAGTCCAACATTTTGTCCATCCACCTCGACTGCCTCCCTCTGCATACTTTGTAGCTTTATAACAACATCTCATAACTGTCTTTACTTAGGGTCATAATTCCCATGGCTGGCTTTGTGGCATTTGCTGGTAAGATATTCTGTCCAGGGTGTCTACCATAAATGCTATATCAGCATTTCACTAGCATAACTATCACAGCTAACATCCATCCCACCAAGCATTTGCCCACATTCAGGAAAAAGATTTTCAGAGCATCTTGAGTATTACCACCAGGTCACAGTTCTTTCCGAAGGCCAAAGAGTCCTCAACATTCCCTTTCATTATCATTTGAATTTGACTCTTAACAGGCTGGATCTGAACAATTTCTTCTCACCTACTAGCACCAAACTCTGCTGCTCTCTATTGTATTTACAAAAATATAGAGCCAATAGTGAGCATTTTGCATGTCTTATAGAATAGTGCTATTTTCTCATTTTACCTATAATACGTGTGGGGAAAATGTAGCACGTAGCTTTTTAAATGATGGTATGTGCAGTCTGTATATACAATATGTCAGCGCTTGACCGCTAAATCTTGCTTCCTCATTATTTCCGCCGCCCTTCTCTTCTCTGGGGTAATCATGACTTTTGAAAACTTCTCTCTCCTCTCTTTCTACTCATGCCCTCTACCTAAGCTGGCAGCTGAGCTCTCAATCAGTGTTGTTGTCTATTTGGGCACACAATCAGGGTGTTTTGTCCTCTGTCCAACTCATGATTATAATACAGATTGGAGAGCCTCTCTGTGCCTTTGTGCGCTGTGTTTTTTGCCCCTTCAGCAGCAGTAGAGGGGATCTCAGCCTCTCTGTGTTTGCTGCACAGAGGAGCTCTCTGAGAGTTTGACTCAGAGTTTCCATGGCTCTTTCCTGCCTGCATTGATAAATGGAAGTTCTTAGGTTCGCTGTCAGGCTCCTCTCCCCTCGGGACTCCTCCCTCCATTTTCGCTCCTCTACCACACCATTTGCTGTTGTGGGTGAAAAATGACCTCAGGGAATATAGCGGAGTCTCAGTCCTGGACTGGAGAGTGGAACACCCAAAGAGGGTAGAGGTGGCTGTTGTCCCCAGTGGACCATGAATCAACACTTGCTGCTAATGGTCTCTCTAAATTCACCTCCTAATTACCCCCCTCTTATTGCCCCTAGCTAGCAACACACTGGCCGTGACCTTGATACACGAGGAAGCAAGAGGGCATACTTAAAATTATTCTTTGTTCAGTTCTGGTTAAAATCAGTGGGATGAGAACTGATATATCGACGTCTTTGGCTCAAGAGCTATGCAAATTTTAACGCTTCCAATTGAATAGAGGATTAGGAGAAATCCATATATAAGAATGAACAGACTCATCTGAGAGCATTGTGCATCTGGGTGTGTGTGTTGGTGCAGCTGAAAAAGAGGGAGAGTATTTGTTCTGAGTGCCAGGTCAGAGGTCAGCCAGGGAGGGAGGGGTTTTTCACTCATTCACACCAGCGCTGTCCCATTATTCAGCCCTTTCCATAATCCCTCTAACCTGGGTTGTCACCGCTGACCACTGCTGCTGCCCCGACCAGCCTGCTGCAAGCGACAGCACAGCTACAACAACAAACACAGCTTCATCATCATTACAGCATCTGCGTCACCCCAATCCCACACTCACAAACACTTGTGCATACAACGGCCAGCCTCGGGCCAGACAGAGCCTTGGGATAGAGCATTTTATAAACAAAAGTAAGAAGCCAACCAGTGTTTCATTATCTCCAAAATCCAGAGATTAGTGTTGTATGGGAAGACAGTCAGACAGTCAGACCTGCACACTGATGTTCTGAAAGTCTTGGCTTTATAGTATTTACTGATCAGCATGAATATGGATTTGTAATTTTTCTTGCCACCTCGAGTTTTTTTCTGTGAAATGTAAAGGTTTCATGCTGCTTGAATGTATCCCACTATACTTATTTATGTGTACCAAGCAGAACACATGAATATAAAAATTAGATAAAAGGTGTTTTGTCATTTTGTGAAGGAGCAACAGTATAGCACCATATCTCAATTTAATTGTGCTATTTTTTTAAACAGCTACAACAGTGTTCTTCCTCCCTATAAAACATTACTTAGGAGGTGCATTTTTCCAATGTCATCCTCTCCTCAAACCATCCCACCCCAGTATCCCCAGTATCATGACCACCCTCCTCCCTCCTGACCCAGGATGCAGCAGGCACCCTGCCTGACCCCCCCAGAGATAATCCGGATTATGCTGAAGTGTGTAAGGAGGCCAGAGAAGAGCTTTCACCCCAAACCCCTCCTGTCCTTTAACCTTTCACCTGCGGCCCTGCAGGGCTGTGGGGGGCATCTGTCTGTGGCAGTGTGTGTTTGGGGAGAAGAAATGGTATTATATGAGACACCTCAGGCTTTTAGTAGTCACAATGCATTGGTTTGGCTGGGTCTTTACTGAATGTATATCTAAAGAAACATGGACAAAATATGAGTTTTTCATCATTTTTCACTAAATGTTATATATGTTTCTTGACTGGTTTTCTGGAAAACGAAGAATAATTATTTATTATAATCCATCCTTTTGTGTAATAGGTGTCAGATTTGGAATTACATGCATAGTATTACCCCTCTCTGCATGTAATCTCACTGTATTCACTTTTGATGACTACATATACAGTATAAAATACATTTAATGATTGGTTTTGCAGACCAGACACAGTCAGAAAGAGAAACTAAATGACCTTTCATGTCAGTTGATGAATTCCTGCTCTACTCCCTCATGCTTTAATTAACCTTTCCTGTCATGTAAAACAGCAGTAATAGATTTGTTATAATCTCTCATTGCCTCTCGGGAAGCAAACTCACAAATCAATCTTTCTCTGCTCTTGATTTGTGCTGTGGAAGACAGGTGTCCCTGATTTGATGTGAGGATCAGAGAGCTCTACTTCTATTTCTTTGTAAACACACACACACACATACACATACACATACACACACACACACACACACACACACACACACACACAGTGTGTCAGTGGCAAATGAGCGTGAAGAGCATCTGAGTGACAGCATCCGGAAGCTTAGAGATAAGACGTAATCTGGTTCCAATTATTTGTCCTTGACAGGCACAGGTAAGCAGCAATCAGCTCCCGTGACATGTGTTCTCAGTCAATAGTCCTGGCCCCAGTGGGTGGTGAGATGCTGATTATGAGGTGCTGAACGGAGGCAAACGCAAAGCTGTGACAGGTTGGGCTGATAAGGCTTCCCACTGCTTTTCAGCCTCTCTGATATCAGCAGTGACCTCTCCGTCCTGTGCGCTTACACTTACAAAGATACACTAGCATCAGACACTCAGTATGCACTTGAGATTTGCACTAAACACACCCATACTTTCAATCTTTGATTGTATGCATTCACAATACACCGATCCAAAAGTCTTCATACCTAAAAAACCAAGGTAAGGTCTGCTTGGGTTTAGACAACTATATCTTCTTGGATATGGTATAGAGAAGTATTGTGATTATGGTTAAAGTAATACTTTCATATTTTGGGAAAATATGCTTATTGACTTTCTTGCCAAGAGTTAGATGAGAAGATCAATACCACTCTGTCTGTGCGTTGTGGCATGGAGATAGTCCGGAAGCCTATTGGCTTAGCTTAGTATAACAGGAGCCAGAAACGGCTAGTCTGCCTCTGTCCAAAGTTAAAAATACACCTACTAACACCTCTAAAGCACACATGTACAGATTACACAAATGATACAGTATACAATATTTAACAATGAGTTAATTAGTGCGCTTTAGAGGTGCTTGTAGGTGTATTTCTTAACTTTTGAAGAGATCCAGGCTCATCTGTTTCCCCCTGCTTCCAATCATTAAGTTAATTTAGCTCCATACTTAATGTACAGACATGAGAGTGGTATTGATCTTCTAGTCTAAGTCTTAGCAAAAACAAGTGAAATAAGCATGTTTACCAAAATGTTGAACTATTTCTTCAAGATTTAGAAAACATTGCCATCATGGTTAAAAGAAACCAGGTTTGACTGATAGTAGGAGATCAAATGAAAACGTAGTCAACTATGTCAAAGTAATAATATAACATCATGTTACCTCTGCATTTGCTATGGACAAATAATAGTCATTACTTGAACCATGAGGTTAATTGTTGAGGTAATTTAATTCTTTATTCTGTTGAGGACAGTGCTGGTATGTGTGTCCCTCACCTGATGAAGAAAATCCACATAGGGACATATCCCTGCACGCATGGCTGCAGACAAGCTGCAGCAAGGTGGGGCCACACCTCTGCTTTATGAGAATGTGAACATGAGTAGATTGTCGAATTCAGACAACATGCCGGGGATGCCTGGGCAGGTATGTGGGTTTTTCTGCAGCCTGTTTCCTCAGAACCCCCTTCTCTTTTACCCGTAACACACACACACACACACACACACACACACACACACACACACACCCACACTCTGACGGAAAAGAAGGAGAGATCTGAAAGGCTGATAGTGGCATGAAAAGAAGTGGCAGCGGTGTCTGAGCACTGCGTCTTTCGACATCTCATAACAGATTCAAAACAGTGGTCGCTTATGTTCCTCTGAGGGTGACCCATGAAAACACCGCCAAGGTACAACTCTTGGCCAAAAGGCTACATATCTTGGCTGCAGAACAAAGCAGAGAGTGACCACAGTGCAGAGGGATCACATCAACAGGTGGACAGACTACAGGCTCAGATTTCCAGCAGATGTCGTTCATATGGGCAGTGGAAGGAACAGACTGGGTTTTACCCAACAAAAAAGAACTTCAACAAAACAAAGGCAATTCCACACACATAAAAAGACAGAGAAGATAATTTAGCTCTGTCGGCTGGTAGTAATTACAAAGACCTTGCTGGGAAACCCGTTGCTATACATCAGATCATGTGGTCTTTGGAGACAGACACTTGTAGCCTATCATTGCTGAATTCACCAGCTGGTTATAAATTCAACCGTTTAACACCATGTCAAGGCTGTGTTTCATTTTGTAAAATTTTTCTTGGCTTCAGAGGCATGCCCAATTTAGGCTGAGCTGTAACACACAAGAATGCTTCTGAGAACATCAATTTGTGCTGACAATGGAGCATATGAGCGCTTTGAGGTGGACTGTTATGCCTTACTCCTTATCTTGCCACAGGCATTATTTCAAAGAAAATGTGTTTTAGCATGTCTCGTCTCGCAAAGATGTGGCATTTCCCCTGAGTGCAAGTTTGCCACTTTATCATCACAGATTAAAATGGTAAAATGAATAGAGTTAATGTACAGTATAACTATAATAGACTCATTGTATTTTAGCTGAAGGGACATGTCTTTTATGTAGGCTTTTAATGCGCTTTGGAATGAGTCCCATGCGCTTCCCCCCCATTATGTCCCATGCATTATCCTCTCATACAATGCAATTTTATAAAGTTAAAGTATGGTGCTGCATATAAAAAAGGGTGCTGTGATGAAGCTAAGCATGTGTATACACGCATCACCCACTGAATGTTTTTACGCTTTGGCCAGTCTTTGCTCTTTAGATTAACAGTACATTACAATTAGTTATCATGAGAGATAAGCAGATGTTTATGAAAGGATTATTTTCTTTTTGATGTTGGCCTAATTTTTGTCAAACACAGCCAAACATTTTTTCCATTATGTGTCCGTGGTCTATCAATAGCAGTTAGATTTGGACAAATTAGGCAAGAGTAGTGTGTTTTAATGTGGTTGTTGAATGATTAACAGTTGGAAAAACCACAAGTATATAATTATAATATATAATTGTCATGCAAATTTACAGAAACAAGATCATTATTTTATTTTAAAAGTTTCACATAGTTTAAATTACAATAGTATTTTATTATTTTTGTTTAATTTTGTTGCCAAGAAAGGTTTTATCAGGTAATATCATCACTACAGTATCATTTCCCAAATTAAAAAATTATCTTTTTCTTTTGTTAGCATTAGAGTATAAATAGTCGAGTTTGGACCTGCTGGGGTTTCTGTTTTTTGTTTTTTTTCATGAAATGTGGATCATTCAAGTCATCTTTGCCAGAATGAAATTAGGTCTGCTCCAAAAGTGATAGATATGGATCCAATGATCCTGAACGGACGACCGAGACTAGAGGAGAGAGAGAAAGCTGACAGGCTGTCAGACACTCAAAGTCAGTCACTGCTAATGTGATTTGATGAATGTTTATTTGTAACGTAGTAGGTTATCTGTCTGCCTGTCTAGCCTGTCTCGTCTGTCTGTCTCTGCACTCTCATTGAACTTTTTGGTGACCTAACCACTGTCAGACTTGTGACAGCCAGCAGGCTCCCATTCAGATGCCCCTGAGTGTGATTCTGAGTGCAGAGGTGATAAATGTGGGATGTCAGCTGGTGACATCTGGTGTCCCTGAAGCTCCAGTATCGTTGGACCGCTGGGCCTGCCAGAGCACCTAGCTGAGTGTGTATAGTTGACAAGCAGACAAGGAGATGTACTGTTTTAGGTGTGTGTGTGTGTGTGTGTGTGTGTGTGTGTGTTTTTTGCACGAGTATAGATGTTTAACATAGGACATCCAGTGGGGCTGTGATTCATCATGATGTTGCTGTCACCGCCTGCACCCGTGTCCTACTTTACTGTACTTAATGCATGTGCTCCTCTGATCTAGGGCTGTATGTAAACTAGCATTAGTAACGGAATATAGATCTGACATGGTATAAAGAAAGTAAACCGTAAACGGTGCAGCTAATATTAATGACATAAGATTATGAACAGTAATGCTGCATGCATGTATGCATTGTTTACTGTAGGCAATTATGAGCAAAATATAAATCCCGCATTGGAATGATGATAGTTACAGAATTTAAATATATTGAATGGGTATTTCTGAAAAGAAATGCTGGCCCAAAAAAGCCCAAAAATGCTGTTTGATTTCATGAAAATCTTAAGGATTACAGCTTTAAATGTCAAAAATATATGTTCAACGCAATTAAGCAGACAAGGGAAACTCACACAACACAAACATCAGTAACTCATTTCATTTAAAATTGGCTTTGAATCTAGCCTCGGAAAACCCTGACGAACTTCCAGCAAATTTGAGATTTGCCCTGCAAGTCAGTCTGGCCAAGAGCCCATTCAATCCCATTTCCAATTTTTCCAAATAGAGGCACCAATCACAACTGTTGAGGCGGGCTTTACACGATGACGATAGCGCAGCGACGGCGAGCAGCATTTTGTTTACATTCAACATGACTGCCACCGAAGCGCAGCAACCTGTAGATGCCACTGTCGCTGCTACGTCACCCGGATCGTTGGTCTGATTGGTTGAAGGACTATCCAGTTGCACCCAGAGGCATTTGAGCGGCACCCTTTGGAAATGGGCTGTAAATGAATCTTGCCCAGACCCACTCTCAGTTACAACTGAGAAGGGTCTGGTGTCAACCAGGCTACTTTGAATCATTCATTTGTATAGATTGTACAAAATTCTCAAAAACAATACCCTGATATATTCATATCACCACATGTGATTCCACTGAATGTCCATAAACACCCAGGCCTCCTATAATTCAGTGTCCATGAGAGGGGAAGTGAGAATGAAAGCATGCGTGTGTGTTTGGAGGCATCTTACGACAATTACACGGGTGACAGCCATGTCTATTCCTATTTACTACCTTATCCAACCCACTGTGTGCCGTGATGCTGCAGCGTGACTACAGCATTTCACAGTTCCTGAAAGAGCTCAGAACACCAGCAGCTGAGAAGCTTTCTGGCAAAGGATTCATGTCAGTATTTCAAAATGTCTTGTGCAGGTGGAAAACATCATGTTGCCTTTTATTCCCAGTAAAGTAACAAGACATTCTGCTTCCTCTTAGTCAAGAAAAGCTGTTTTAGGGAGTCGTTCTCAGCATCAGAGAGTCTCTCTACGTTTACACGTGGCCGGCTATTTTCATAAATGGACATTTCAACCTCTCCGTTTTCAAAAATAACATCGTGCACAGCTGTCAGTTTTCAGAAAAGTGTTCGTTTACAAGTACCCGTGTATATGGCATCAATGCTGTCAAGAGCATGCCAAACCTGTAGGTGGCAGTGTAACGAGAAGCTCAAGCCCACGTTAGCCAATCAGAATCCCGAAAATAGCAACAACGGCAACGAATCACTTCCTCTCTCTTCTCTTCCTCATTTCCTCGGCTGCCTAAACCTCCGTTTGTCTCAGTTTACATGCAAACCTGCAAACGAAGTTTTCCAAAATCTCCACTCTGGCTGGAGTTTTTAGAAAGAATCGTTTTCAGAGGCGAATTCTCCATTTGCGTGTAAACGAAGGAAAATGTCTCCGTTTTTCAAAATAACCATGTACGGGTAAACGGGGTATCAGACTTGGCTGAGGAGAACAGTAGGGGCGTTTGTCTGGTCTCATTAAAGTGGAACATGAACAGGTCCTCTATCTGGTCCTCTAGTTGTCTCTGCAAATAGAACAGCACAAGTGCAGGCTCCACTTTCCCAAGCTTAGTTTTGAAAAAGAGCAAGAGAAACAGAGAGACCTCCTATCAGATTCTCTAACAGCTCGGGAGGTAATGGGAGGACCGGGAGAAAAAGCTGCTTTCCATACACCAGATCTCCACTTATCTCCCCTCACACCCCGAGTGTAACTTAAACTCACACTCCAGCGATCTGCCCTGAGCAGTATGTAAGCTGTTTGAGAAAAGTTTCATGTTAGAATAGTTTTAACAGTGATATGGAAGAAAGGATGCGTCAATGTTATATATGATATGGTGTGAGACTAAGCCCTGGAGTGGTCGGCATCTTCTCTGCTGCAGTTGAAAATGAGAATTAACAAGAGGAGATTATAGTGAAGGCCATCATCTCCACTTAAAAAAGGTGAAGGAAAGCCAGGGTCAGACTGCCAGGTCCTGAACATTATCTGTCATTTGGCTTTTTCTAATGGAAGCCATGTTATGTGATGCATCTCAAGATACCAATAGCGATGAAGCATAGAGTGATCCAGTGTGAGGAAAAAAAAACAGCACAGGCCAAAATGAATGGTCATGTTTTCTTGACACCTTAATGCTGCCATAAATCAGTGTATTGTTTGTCTGTTACCATTCAGTTCTGACTCTTGTGAGAATTACTGTATGCCTCTTGCTTTTGTCAAACCTGCCATAACCAGATTTAGCCTGTCCATCACCCCATAATGGCAGGATGTAATTGTAGTACTGGATGGGAACAAAAGAACAAACAGTTTCTGGAAACTAATTTAGGAAAGTCTAAGGGAAGATTCGGCGCACCATTAGCATACTTTAATGACATCAGCATTTGCATACCGTTTGTGTGGGCGCGTGTGGTTTAGATTTGTAAATTAAATAGAGAGAAGATCACCTCTTAAGTACAGAAAGAATGAAATGACTTTGGCAAACCAAAGGGCATCTCTGTGCCAAAAATGAGCAGCCTACACACTTCTCTTGTGACCATGTCTGTGGTTTGTGTTTCCCAATTGTATTTTATGTTTTTCTGCTACAGTATAATAGGCACACCTTAAAGAAAAAAACACATTTATTTCTCAATTTTTTTGCCTCTTATAGAGTTAAAGTCTACCGGCACCGCTCACCACTTCTCCTTTTTGCTGAACTCGACCGACTATCGGATCCTTCGCATGGATGAGGACCACGACCGCATGTATGTGGGCAGCAAAGATTATATCCTCTCTCTGGACCTGCACGACATCAACAAGGAGCCGCTCATAGTAAGAAATGTCCCACAAACAACAATCCTCGCTGAGCTCTCTCAGGTTTACATCTAACCAACTTGTTGATGTCTCCCTATCAGATCCACTGGCCTGTTGCCCTCCAGAGGAAGACTGAATGTGTCCTGTCAGGGAAAGACACCAATGTAAGTATTCAAATAGCGTGATATTAAATTAAAAGGAGGGCTGTTCATTAGTTTTTTAATTAATCAGTCCATTACCAACAATTTTGATAATGTTTATTAAGCAAAAATGGCAAACATTTTGCTCAATGGTGTTTTAAGCCTCCAGCGTCGCCTTCCAAGCAGCTAACCCTAACCTTAACCTTAAACATAACCATTGCCACGCTGGTTCCTGCTTCTTTAAATATAATGATTTACTGCTTCTATTTTCTTTTAAATTATTGTAAATCATTTATATTTGAGATTTTAGACTGCTGGTCAGGCTCTAGGAGATTGTGCTCACTTTTTTACTAAACTTACATTTTATGGACTAAATGATTCATCATCAAAACAAAACAAAAAAAACATTGGACAGATTAATGAATTAAAAAAAAAAAACAATCATGAGTTGCAGCTCTAATTTGCCGATCATGCTGTGATCATTAACCCCAAATGTACCAGCAGATACAAGCACACAGCTCTAATCCGTCTTCCCTTTTGAGCTGCTGCACATTTAAACAGTCATCACTAAACATCATTTTATCTGGTGATACATCTGTGTAAAAATCACGAGTGTGTTTTCAATGTGTCTTTTTGGCGCCACTTAAGATTTGGATGTGGCACCGGGGTCAGTGGAGGACGCGTCCCGCTCCGTCCAGCGTGTGACGGTCTCTGCATCCCTGATTGCTGATTGCATACAGCTGCCACCAATTAAGCTCCAGCAGGAACTTGGAACGTGCAACATTCAGTCGCTTCCGTTGAGAGCTGAAAACATATCTCGTACATATTACAGATATTTCAAATTCATTTAGATTAATTAATTCATTAGATTTTTTTTCACATCTAATTGAATCGAATTTTCTTTTTTGCACAATAATTACCCTGTACCCTGTGTTGTCCAGGCAGGCAGACTAAATGAATCAGCCACTGGAAGCTACGGGCCTGTCTGAAGTGTTAACGCGATTTACACGTTCAAACACAGCCACCGCCGGTGCAGCCCCCACAAGGAAAGTCATCATTGAAATTCATATAAAAACCAGATCCTTCTCTTTTGATTTTGGTCTCACTGGGACCCCCCTCCGCACCGAAAACACACACGTACACACACTCGTCTCAACCATGTTAGGGGTGAGCGCTGGCAGGGTGATGAAGCTCTGGCTAATAACCCTGCTCTCCCCTGCTGGTAGAGAGCGCAGGCTGATGTTTATCCAACTGGAATGTTCATTTATGCGTGTTTGGTGACCCGTGCCTCTCACTGCCTCCGGCTACATTGTGTGTGTGTGTGTGTGTGTGTGTGTGTGTGTGTGTGTCTCAGTGGTGGATTTGAAAATTTCATAACTAACATAAGAAATAAAATTGGCTACCAGGAGACATCTTGGCAATCCTGGCCCGCTCTTTAGGGAATGACAGATGATGACAATTCAAAAGCAATTCAGAGGGGATGTCTGTTCAGGCAGGAGGTCAAAGGCAATCATCCCCACTGTGCTGTCTGTGGGGGAGCACAACTGTGCGCTGAATAATACACACAGGCTCACATGCGTGAACACACACACACACACAAACACATCCTCTCAAACCTCTGACTTGTGCATCTGTCGTGTTGCTAAGATCTGCCAAAATGGCTCATCCCCCATCCTGCATACAATCTTTTTTTACGCTTGGTACATCCTTTCTTTTCCGCCAGCTGTCACTAGCAGCAGACATGACGGACAAATCTGAACAGATATCACCGGCTTCTACATTTCTGTAGTTGGGAGTTTTGATTTGGGTGGATTGAGATGAGAAAGGCAGGCAGCTGGTCGGACAAATAGAGATTAGAAAGCTGCAGACCTCGAAAGCACAGAGCTGTTTTCACCAGCAGCACCTCTTTGTCTTCACTCCAAAAAAAAAAAGTGTTGTTCTTAATAATAATTAAAATAATAAATAAACCACATCCATGTTGAGATTTTATAAAGCTCACAAGTCTCTTCTGAACAAAAAAACCTTATTGGATTTTAGAATCCCAGTCTTGTTTGGACAAACCGAATGGTTTTTCAGAACAGAACATTGAATTGTATCTACCCTCAATCCCCATAGCAAACACTCTTCACAGCTGAGAGGCACTGCTTTTCTTGGTTTCTGTCACACAGTTATATGGTGTTTGGAAACAATTCCCTACGATAGTGTGGTCTGATGTGAAGCCTGGGCCAGGCCGACACACAGAGCCAGGGAACAGAGCTGCCAAACACAAGCCAGCCAACAGCGAAAATGATAGATGCAATGGTTTTAAGCCAGGCAGAGGGGTTATTAAACATCAGTGGGACATTGTGTATTATGTAACACTTTTTTTCAATTGCACTTTCATGATTTGAATCTGTTTTTTTTAGTCTCTAATCCTAGTGGGTTTTGTTTTTGCTCTCCCACAGGGAGAATGTGGAAACTTCATCCGTCTGATTGAGCCGTGGAACCGGACCCACCTGTATGTGTGTGGTACGGGCGCGTACAACCCCATCTGCACCTATGTGGACCGAGGACGCAGGTCACAGGTAACCAAAGATGCATCCGGGCAGCCGTGGAGACATTTTGACCTTTACTCTCTGCTTCTTTTAAGAAACGTATCTGTCAATCCATCTCGGGTCAGAGAATCTCCTTCTGCTCTTGCTCCTCGGTTTCATGGGTCCTGCTTCTCTTCCATCATTTTCTGCCTCTTACTTTTCATCGATTTGTGCTGTTTCACGGTCCGAGAGACTCAAAGGAAAAAAAAACTCACGGCCAGTCCTAGCTAGATCTCTATTATTATTGCAAAATTGCTGTTGGTAAGGTACCTAACTGCCAACCCTTAGAAATCGCTGAGGCACCAATCTTCTCTTACCGCAGGGAATAGCATGTTGACAGTATATCTAGCAAATACCCTTTCTATCCATCCGTAGTACCCCCCTCACCTGTTTATACACAGCTGAGCCTGTGGCCTGTCTTTCTATCTGGCTGAGAGCCTCTGAAAGGCCATCATTACTGATGGAGCCTCTCATCCATCATCAGCCTTGTAGCTCACCCCTTTCTCCCTCCATCCATCCCTCCATCCCTCCCTCGCTCCAGCATGACGGCCACGCAGAGCTGCAGCAGCTGCCAGTCCGCACACTTACATTCACCACTCTGCCTGTTTAGTCTCACTGTTCAAAGGGAGGGTTCAGATTTCAATGTAAAGGTCAGTCCAGCCTCTTGTCATTCAACTTCTCCCCGAAGGCCCAAATGCTATGTTACTTCACACTGTAAAGATTTTCTCCAGCAAGAGTAGATGTAAACAGAAACCAATTGTTCCGAAATTCTTCCGCTTTGCACATGGAGGGCTTCACACATTTACGGTCCTCCGTTAACTCTCAACTTGTTACCCTTAACTGCAAACTTTTTTTCCTTTTTAACTGCATCACTCTTTCTGCTTTTTTTTAATGCTGTTTCAGAGCTCCTTTCAGAGTATTTCAGAGTTTGTGTCAACCTGTCGAGATCTACATGAAAAACGTATACATTTTGAGAAAAGACTTCAAAAAATCCAAACTAGACTTAGTTTTGTGATTCAATCATGTATGTTAATTTAAAAGTTGCTAATAACAATCTTGTTCCATCCTTTCCACTGTATTTGATTCTGCTAGATGTAATGTGTTTTGTTTTTGTTTTTTTAAATGTTGGTGTCTCATTTTGTTGCATTTCCTTTTCCTTTTCTTTCCTGGCACTGCATGGTTTATGCATGGAGTTTGCAGCTGTGTTTGCTTGACACTGAGTCTAATCTAACATGGTTACTAAATGATGAATGTCACCCACCAGGCTCTCTTCACTCTACTTTGACCTCCACTTTGACATTTTTCTTTCCATTTTTTTTTTTTTTTTTTTTTTTTTAAATTGTTCATCTTCGTCAAGTCAACTTGTCTTTTCCGGTCCTTCGCTTTTGCTCAATTTTCCTCTTCTGTTTATGTCATGGTAATCATCAAGTTAAATTTGCTTTGTTCTGAGCTGTCCAATGTCGTAATGAGATGGCCCACTGTGCCATGTCTCTGTTTTAGGGGTCCCACTACCTACAGGCACCCCAATCTGGAGGGAGAACAAGTCGGGCAGCAGACTACAGCACCACATCAGAGCCTTTGGAGGCGAAGGTGGGCTGAAGGGAGTTTTGTAAAGGCTTAAGTTTGGCGCCCACCTGGAAAACTTTTTTAGCCTGAGTTGGAGGAGTAGAGATAACACAGATATCCAAAAAGAAACTGGTTTTCCCAGATCTTGGAGCAACAGAAACAGCTCGCCAAATTGCTGAATCTGAAAAACCATACCAAAATATTAGTTTGAATATATTTATTTGCAAATGTAGAAAACTTGCTTCCCTCCAACAGCACTCAACACAAAAGAATGCTTTGTAAATGTACTGTTCTCATGCCACTGGAGCCTTTAAAGACCCTGAAAACATCATCAGATTCTTACT
The DNA here is from genome assembly GCF_004354835.1 of Perca flavescens. NCBI lineage: Eukaryota > Metazoa > Chordata > Actinopteri > Perciformes > Percidae > Perca > Perca flavescens. The sequence goes on along the minus strand of NC_041334.1, from coordinate 22,407,715 downwards.
ATGAGCGATTGGCTCCAACATGAACGCAACATTTTCTCCCAATTTCAAAACAATTCCAACAAAGTTATTTTTTATTTTTTTTCTGCACACATATTTTTAAATCATGCTTTATCTTGTTACTTAAATACATATCCAAGAACGGCTATAAGCAACTTGCAGCTTTGGCATTATTTCTGCTTTCCCTTACATATTTCCTACCTGTCAGACATCATTAGCCAGCTTTTGAAATACCCGACGAATAATCCATGTAGACACATACTCAGTGTTGACACAGATGTTCAAGATGTCCTCTTGCACTGTGGAATAATGAATTCTTGTTTGAGCCACTAACATCAGAAGCATGGTGGATGAGTTTTGGATTGCTCTCAGCATTTTCCTCCACCTCTTCATCTCACAGATAACTGGCTGTGTATGCTTTTTGTTCCCCTCAGCAGATCCAATAGTGCTGTGAGAGACTCTGAGACCTCGTCATTGTCACTGTGTCTGTACACTGATCACATTATTAGATTGATGCTATTAAAAACTTCTTTTAATATCCAAGTATACTTCAAAGTGCCTTGCACATGCTGCATTTAAAGAATAACCCCCCCACACACACACACACACACACACACACACACACACAAATGATTCCTTAACACAATAAATCTGTAATCAAATGAGAAAGGAAAACGAGAAAATTATTGATGATGTTTTTCCTGATTCTTTACCATTTATAGGAATACATTTTCCGACTTGAACCTGGTAAAGTGGATTCCGGGAAAGGAAAATGTCCTTATGACCCCAAACTGAACAGCGTCTCTGCTTTGATCAGTAAGTGCCTGCTTGTTTTTTTTTTTTCCTTCATCCAACGTGTACAGGCAGCTTTAAATAGCTATCTGTGGAAAACAAAGACGTTCTGCAATATTTCTAGCAGTATAGTCTTTGGTTTTAGTCTGTGCATGCCTCAAAAGGATTGCATGAATTCTGTGAAACTCTACATTATGGAATTAAATATATTCTTTCAGTTTTTGATTATTCTTCTCTTAGTCTGTTCGAAGGTAATAAGCGCACCAATGTACAGTTTGGGGCTGCAACTTTATTTCATTATACATAATTAATCTGCCAATTTTCTCCATTAATCATTTTGTATATAAAATGAAAATGAAATATAACAAAATGGTGTGCCTTGTATGTTTTTGCTTAGCAGTCCAAAAACCCAAAGACAGACACTTTACAATCATATGAGGCAGAAGAAATCAGCAAATCCTGACATTTAGGAATCTGCAACCAGATGATTTTTGGCATTTCAGCTCTAGAACAGTTATAGTTTCATCAGAATGTTCACTTGTTTTGTCAGACTGATGTGTGTGCTCTCATATCGGTGGGTGGTCTTTTGTTGTTTGCTGTTGATCAGTGACCTCCTGCCGTGTGTGTGTGTGTGTGTGTGTGTGTGTGTGTGTGTGTGTGTGTGTGTGTGTGTGTGTGTGTGTGTGTGTGTGTGTGTGTGTGTGTGTGTGTGTGTGTGTGTGTGTGTGTGTGTGTGTGTGTGTGTGTGTGTGTGTGTGTGTGTGTGTGTGTGAGACTGTGAGGTCAACATTTTTAACCCAGACGTGACATTTCTGGTACTGCTAGACCAGGTTGATGTATTTTGGCACTGTCCTGTGGTTTTTAAAGGCATTATAATCATGATTCAGAGTAAATACTTATAAATGTGAATGGCCACAGCTGCTGTACTGTATGTGCCACTATTCTGATTTTGATGAAACCAGGAGGGATGAGGCTACTTTATTGGTGAAGTTTCAATCAGACGTGGTAGATAGAATTGTGTTCTACACATGAACCTGAACATTTTTCATCTGTCATGATTTCACATCTGCACTCACACTTGCTTCTTTCTCTGTGACTGACAGATGGAGAGCTGTATTCGGGAGTCTACATTGATTTCATGGGAACAGACTCCGCTATCTTCCGTACACTGGGGAAGCAGACAGCCATGAGGACGGATCAGTACAACTCCAGATGGTTAAACGGTAATGTCTCAACTCACGGCTTGTTCTGCAGCCATCATTATTTCTTTCACTCATCTCTTTCCAACACCGCCCTGCACATCGTCTGTTCCTAGAGCTTCGCCGTCTAGGAATGAGATTGTTGATTTTTCAGCCTGCTCCACATTAACACATGATCGTTTGACTCAAAGCATAAAATGCACTACGCTAATTGTTGACTGCGTGCCTGTAGAGCCTGACCGCAAGCCAGGTCAGTAGTGTAGTAGCAGGGAGAAATTACTGAATGTCAATAATGAGTCACAGTAGCCTCCGCTCTCTAATGAACCATGATTGTCACAGCGTTATAAATGCTGGTCGGGAGCATTCAGTTGATGTTGCCAAATCAATCACGGTCTCCCCCAGCGTAACTGGCTCTGAGATTTTGCTCTGACCCTGTTTCCCTGACAACAGTCCCATGGTAGTGGCACACTGAATCGGGACACCTGTGTCCTGCTAATCAGCCATGTGGAATCCCTCGGATATTTCCCCTCCCCCCATTACATGGTTCCTGGTTACCCTCCCTCCTCTTGGTTTTGGTTTGTCCTCATTTGGGACCCTGGTCAGTCACAGTGGGGAGGGGCACCCAGCGCTGACCCAGTAAGTCAGCCAGTGGGACCGTGCTGTGATGCCATATTAAGCATTGTCACTAGGAAGAATTAAAGGGGTGGGTTTAGGACAGTAAAAGTGCTATTCTGGGCTCCGGGCTACTATTATTTAGGTTACAGCAGCAATCATTCTCTATAGACATCCGCCTCATCCAGTTTCTCTGTGGGGCCTTCATACATACTGTGACATGTTCACTGTCATCAGGTTAGTGAGGGTAAGGCTAAAATGCACTCCAAAACAGTACTTAGGCCTCATGTGTGTCCATGTATGCCTATATAACCATCTCAAAGTATTTTTCTTCAGAATCTACTGCTCTCAGGGACAGTTAAATGATAGGTTCACTTTCTTACTTAAAACAATAGTAATTGAATATGCTATATTATAACGCAATAATATTTTTCCTGTTCATACAGGCCATAATGTTAGTGATAGGGGACACAATCCACAGGCCTTATTCTGTATGAAATTAACAAATGTACTTTCTAGTGAAAACACAAATTATGAGTGAATATCAAACTAAAAAGACTAACTTTGGAGGGCATACATTTCATATGTCTGAGTCTGACTGCCTCATATTAGCTTCAGCTGAACTTTAGAGTACTTTTTTGCACTGAACAAGGATTTCGTACTCTATAATCAACATTGGAAGAATGTAATGAAGGGATCTCTTAATGGCCAGTATGTGCAGGAGGAATTATTGCAGCTACAAAAAAATGTGTTAGTGTGCATATGGGCATGTAAGTATTGTTTTTAGACAGATTTGAAAAAATATACTTAAATAAACTTATCCGGATAGATAAAATAGGACAGAGGTTGATGTTGATATGAAACTTTGATTACTTTAATAGACACATATTATATTCACACCAAAGCCTTAGCTGAGGATCATCACATTAAAGCTGGTCTGATTTTTTTTTTTCTTCTTCTCTCTTTTCTACAGATCCCACATTTGTCCATGCACACCTAATCCCAGACAGCGCTGAGAAGAATGATGACAAGCTCTACTTCTTCTTCCGCGAGAAAGCCTCTGAGATGGGCCAGAGTCCCATGACCCAGTCCAGGATAGGGCGGATCTGCCTGGTGAGTTATCACACCAGTCAGCAAACCTCATGTTGGTCATCACAACTGAAAGGTTTATATGTCTCTGTAATGGTTAGTTATAGCCTGTTGCCTGTTTCCTAGTCTTTTAGAGGCCCATAAAGAAAGTTCCCCATGATCATCAGTAATTGCTGAGCACGAAACCGTAAATACTCCAATTACCAGTCAGAAAACAAAATCTTTGCTGTTTGCCTCAACAGCTAAGTTTTGGAAAGCAAAGTTAGTTTGGTTCTCTGCACGAAATGTTTGAGCAGCAGAGTTTACTTTAGTCCACATCTGTATACATGCATATACATCCATACAAAGCCAGAGCTGTGCTTTCTCAGTAATGTAGTGCTCTGGCCTGGAGGTTTGATTTTCACTGAAGACAAACAAATAATGGCACAGCGTCCAAAACTTCCAAACCATGTGTACATGGACTTCAGGAAAATGTATCTCAAGACGCTCCAGTGTTTGCCAGATGCATCGCTAAAGAATGCAATTTACAATAAATATATTAAACAAGAATCTACAGCCATGCTAGGGACTCTAGACTCTGGCTTCATCAGCATGCTAACATGCTCACAATGACAATGCTAGAGCAGGGGTCTTTAGAAGATATAATGTTTACCATGTTTACCATTGTAGTTTAGCATGTTAGCAAGCTAAAAAAATAATAATAATAATTAGGTATTAAACACAAAGTATTACTAAGGCTGATCAGTTTTGCAGGCCATAAACCAGTGTTGGGCAAACAGACATTTTTGACCTGATGATGGCACTACATGAAAGATAAGGGGATTTAAGATTTTTACAACTCTTCATTTGGGGACCATGAATTTCTATACCAAATTGTACAACAGTCCATCAGACTTGTTGAGTTATTTCAATAAAAGACCAAAATGTCAACCTCATGCTGACGCTAGAGGAAACATCAGTGGATCACGTCTCATCGTCTGAGAACCAAGAATATTTTGTACAAAATTTGGTGCCAATCCATCAAGTAGATGTTGAGATATTTCACTGACAAAGTGAAAGTGACTAGGTTGGCAGTGAAGAGGTAGATAGGAAACAGGAGAGAAAGGGGTGTTTGACGTGCCACAAAGGTGCCGGGCTGGAGTCAAACCAGCTACGTTGCGGTTATGTGACATGCGCTGTAACCACTCGGCTACCAAGGCGCTCCAGTCTAACAAAAGTTTGACTTGCTTATGGCTGTAGAGGATCGCCAAACATTGCTGTCCTTATTAGCATGGTTAGTAATAACAATGTAAAACATGTTTTTATCTGTTTCTGGAAAATATTAAAACATGATACCCTTTTTTTACCACACAAAACTTCAGAAAGACTTCTTTCCTAGAGTAGATTTTTTTTTTAAAAGACACCAAATGTACATCTTCCAGCTCTGCAAATCATTTGGACTCTGTAAAATGTGTTGAGTTCCAGCCTGTGAATCATTTCCCCAAGGCTTTGAATCTGTACCTCAGTAATAGAAGTTGGCCGACCTCCTGTGCAGATGGGCCAAGCTTGAAACACAGGGCTGATCTTTATTCAGACAGGCTCAATAACAACAGACCTAGTGCAGTTAGTTTGGACGGTTGTTTCAAACAGCTGTTAGTCAGACATTGGTCAGACACTTTCCGTAGAGGTGGCTGGATGAGTACTGTCTTTTCCCTACAGAATGATGACGGCGGACACTGCTGTCTGGTCAACAAGTGGAGCACGTTCCTGAAAGCTCGACTCATCTGCTCAGTGCCTGGAGCTGACGGCATCGAGACACACTTTGATGAACTAAGTGAGTTTAAATTGTTATTTGCCTGTTTAATTATTTCCCCCTATCTCTGACCCTTTCAGAGCATCTCTTTCATCTCATGTATACACCCCGGCCCCTCACCACCAGGTGTGTCCTGTGTCCACCACCTGTTGATCATTTAGTCAGTGTTTGTGACCTAAAAGTTAACCGCAAAACCAAATATCTAAAATGCTTTTTTACAGATCATATTCCACAACTCAGGGAACATTTAATGCATCAGCTTAGAGTTGGTGTGAAGCACGTAATGAATATGTGGCAGATGGAAAGTGAGAAATCTGACGTGACCGTGTAAATACAACTTAAAACAATGGTCACCAGATGGACCTCTCGTTGACAGATTCAGTATCAACAAATGGCCTCATTTGTAGAATTCTCTTCACATTTTGCCCTCCATTTGCTTTGCATACTTTCACCATGTTGTTACGGTTTTAAGGCCTTCAGCATTAGCGTCTACTCAGATTTTTGCTGCAGTGTGTGAGCCAAAAGCTCACTGCGCTGGAGGAACACACACCCGGCAAGCCAGCATTTACAGCAGCATGTGTCTGCTTATGTACAGCAATGCTGGGAAGAATCCCAGGGAAGCTGCAGCTTTAGATTAAGGTATCACTGACTCACATGTTAAGCTTGACATTTCTATTCCTTTGAACATCAACACGGCAACATCCTGAAAGGTAACACCGTTACTGTAGGACTGTGACTGTTCTGCTTTTGAGCACCATCAACATGTTGTGCAGAGAATTTGTACTTAAAGAAATAAAAAAACAAAAAAAGAGATTGAAAAGCAAATACCGGTACACACACGCATTCAGAGTAATCAAAGTAATGAGCAGCTGTACTCAGTTCGACCCCCGTGGATCATCCCGGCCTGTCCGTCATTCACATGACTGACAGGATTAACGAGGGATTTGTAGTATCCTTGAAATTATAATGACTGGTGGTATGAGCAAATCTTTCACTACTTTTTTCCACTGGTTATTCGCAGTTTTAGTGGAAAAATGTGCTCTCGCGGGGAATAAAACACACACAATTCAGTGATAGAAAGACATTACAATTCATGGTGACTTCAACTGCAAGTTAAAATTTGTCCAGCTGACAAAATGGATTTAAGTTGAACTCAAATGGATAATGCTCAATCAAGTTTCTGTTAGGTAGCTCATATATATTTGGAATAACTACAATGTAATGCACTTTTCTAAATAAAAGAAAAAAAGAGAATTAATTATTTTTGCACAAAATGTAATTGTTTTATGCATGTAATGTTATTTTCTGGCTCAAAATTTTAAAACAGATTTTTTTTAAAGCTATAGAGCGGTTACACCTACTCAGGACGCTTAATGAGTTTGGGGTGAGCAAGAATACTCTTGTTGTACAAGAATCTGGTGGAAAGCGTCTTGTCTTTTAACATGGCCGTGTGGTACGGATACTTGCGTGTCAAATGTAAAGGGAAACTGTCAAAACCACAGATGCAACTAGTTTGTAGATGCAACAAAGCGGCAGACATGTACATGTCCATTGTACCCACAATTTGAATCGCTCCCTCAGAAAAACTGCCACGAGCCACCAAAAATGTCCACAAGAAATAATTTGTCCCAAGTTAAATGATTACATAGTCAATCTGCAGGGCCATCCCTCAACCCCTCGCTGGATTTGCATATTTGTCTTATTTTTACAGAATTTGCACATTGTACTTTTTGTAATAGTCCTATTAAACTAAAAATATTTGATTGCATGTGATTGAATGCCAAGCTCTTCCAATATTTGTACTGTTTCTAACTATTGTCTTATTTCTAATTTATGTTGATTGTGGTGAAGCCAAAGACAATGTTCCACATCAGGAACAATAAAGTTTCGAATTAACTAACTTACTAAAATGCATCTTAATCAAAGTATTAGAAAATTATATATGTAGATAGATAGATAGATAGATAGATAGATAGATAGATAGATAGATAGATAGATAGATAGATAGATAGATATACGCATTTGTTTCTCAGTCATACTGTTTCATTCAGATTTTGCCCACATATTGTAACAGTATTAAATAATTCACCCGTAACATCAAGCACAGCTATGAGCTAAATGTAGAGTAGCATCTCTTATTCCTGCTGTGATGAGGCTTTGCGAGTTCCAAATGCATGTTATGCATTAAGAGCACTGTGTCAGTGGCAGAAAAGCGCTCTTCTGTCAACGTTGCTGTACTTTTTAGTCCTCTCTCCACAGCAAAGCAGGTCAGTTGTAGTCTCAGTTGTGGTGAGGTCATTGTGAGTCCTGAGGTACAGTGTAACATCCCACAGCTCTGTGGTCAGTCTTCCCACAACAACAGACAGTCTGGTAGAAGTGTATTCTGTCTCCAGTCCTTCTGGTCCTGATGGAGCCCAGCAGAGGCATCGGAGTGGTTGTATGAGGACTCGGGGGAGAGAGTAGAGTAGATTCAGATGGCAAGGCTCAGTCGGGGCTAACAGAAGAGAAAGCATTCAGTGTTGTACCGAGGGAGAGGAGGAATATAAAGACGGAGGGAAAGAGACACATAGACGCAAGAGAGATGAATATGTCTGCCAGACAAAAATGAGAATGAATGAGTGGGCGATAAAGTTTTATTGCCTTTTCTGAGATGTAATTATGGAGGGGATCATTGTTTTTTCATTGAGTTATTTTTTTATGTTACTGTAGTTCACAAATCCTCAAAACTCTTTACTGTATGTGAAGACAGAGGTCCTTTTCTGTTGTTCCTTTTTTTTTTTTTTTTCAGTTTTCTCTGTAATTATTCTAAGTGAACATTTCAAACAACATATTTTATCTGCACATCCTTTAGAGTGGGTATCAAGGAGCTAATGATATATTATCTGTAGTCATTTGACCGTCCCTCCTCCATCCAGTGACTATTCACTCAGTGAAACACAGGCTTTCTCTTATTTTTACTTTAAAGAAACGTATGTTTTCCCTCTCTTTGTGTTCTTTCTATGCTTACAGCAACTCAGAGATGTTTCTATGCTAATGTGACGCTAAGAGCGCCTCAAAGACTCTTTCTGATCTAACACATCAGAAACAAAAGTTGCACTGACGCAACTTGTTCTAGTTCTCTGCTGATTTATTTCTTTTCGCTTTCATCGCATTCGTTCTGCAGCCAGGAGGTCTGTCAAACTGGCGTCAGATGGGTTATGAATTTCTACTTTGTCTGCCAAAAGTTAATTTTTGCTTTAGTTGTGCAGCCATTACCTGCCATTTTCCTACCTTGGCATGTAAGGTATTACATTATTCAAACTTGTGATTAAAGGAGTATGTTTATTTTGCAACATTGCAGAGTCAGAGATGATGTTTTTACACAAGCCATGTGAATTTAAGCTTCCTCGTGTTTATTTTGTGCACATTAGATAATGCCAAAGGCACAAGGATCAAATCATGTGTTGTTATACACTTCACCCTCAATTCCACATGCATAATTGTGGCTTAACATTTTGCTCTTTCACATGCTGCTTCTCACATTCATCCAGGTGATATTTGATAGATAAATCGGAGTGGACAGCTCTACATTGTTATACTGTGGAGTGGCAGATTAATGTCTTGCTTCTAGCTTCACTGATAGCAATGGAAAGATCTGAGGTTATAAAAAAGAGAGGATAGGATGTCATGCCTCTTTTTTGTAATTGGTGTTTTCTAAAGACTTTTGACTACAGGTAATTGCTGTCCTTGTCTTTTCAAGACCATTTAAAACAAGCAATTTAAGCTCTTTTCACTAGTTTCCTGTTGATGCACAGCATTAATTGGACCCTATGTTTTCAACTGCGGGTGAAGTGTTATTCTACTCAACCTGTCTACTTTAAATTTATTCCAGTTTTCTTCCTTATTGTTTTTCCTTGCACTTTTCTCTCATTAAGCCATCAAGAGGATATGCAGGGTTCACAAATGCCTCACCCCCACAGTCATTGGATGCATATGGCTCCCATTAAAGTCATGTTTCACCAGACATCTCTATTTCACTTATATTCCCTGCTGAGACTAAGGAACTGTAGTTTCAGCATTGGAAGAGGTTGGATTCAGGATTTCATTGAGGCTCTGGTAACCGCAATTCATGAGGAAGTCGGCCTTAACACCCCCTCCAAGGAAGCAAAAAGTCTCCATATGTCACAATTACAATTACTTTGGGTTGGAACCAGGTGGAATCTGGGAACTAATAAAGCCTTGGAATGATTTGATACGAGACACGGACACTAATATTTACTTACGCCACGTTTTCTTTGTGTGACCATTCATCATGGCAGTTATCACGCTTTTGTAGAAAGGCTGCCTTTATTCATCAGTGGCGAAATTTAACTGATAATATTCACCAGATCAGGGGTTTTGAGCAAGGGCGGAAGATATTTTAGCTTAAACATTAAATCAGTGGCTCTCAACCTATCTTGCTTTGGCTCATTGCCACATTTCAGATGTGTATAAGAGAGTGATTTCCCCTCTAAACTTTACAGGTCATTTGAATAATTGTTTGAAGCACAACGAGGTCAAATAACCCAATATTTCCCAAAAACAAAAAAGATTAGACCAAAGAGTCCATTGAATGCAGGGCTTGTAGGCCTACTTGTAATGGAGTATTTTCAGGATTTTGTTTCTGATTGAACGTACTTTGACTTAAGGATCTGAGTACCTTCTTCCACCACTGCTTATTATGTTTTATGACTGTTACTAATTACTATAATTGATGTCTTTATATTTTAGGGGATGTGTATATCCAGGCAACTCAAGACACAAAGAATCCTGTCATCTATGGAGTCTTCTCAGTTTCAGGGTGAGCGACTGACTCAAACTTTCTAACTTTCATGGAGGGTGTATTTTGGTTCTCCTCCTGCAGTTTCTTGTTAATTTTCAGTCAGCCTGAAAGTGTCATTCTCTCTCTCTGATATTAAAATGCTGTGTTGCATAGGGCCTGTCAGAATCAGGCTACAAAGACAACACGGGCTGTGAATCTGGAGCCCAGAGGGGGAGCGCGCTCCTCTGAGAGACTGACGGAGCCTATAGTTCCTCATAGGTCTGATAGCAAGTTGTCGTTCAACACACAGAATTCAAATTCAAGGGAACCAACCAGACATGAAAAGATTGAGATTCTGACTGCGCACAAGCAGGGAGAGGTGTGCGCCGAGTCATAATAAACTTGTCTTGATTAATGTATTTTAGAAACAAATACTTACAATTGTTGTTATTGTTCCCATCCTCTCCTTAGACATCAGGCATGTTTAAACCCAGCTGATAAAAACACATGGGGTGCTAATGATAGAGGTCCATGACAGGAGTTATAAACATAGTACACCCACCACACAGCAGCGAGAGCCTGGGCTCTGGCGATTCTCTGCCGAACGTGGGTGTTTGTATGTCAGTGTGTCAGACAGCTTGACTCTAGTTGAGTCGGTTTGAGGGTGTGTTTGTGCGCCATAATGTTTCAGCGTGTTCCTGTCAGAGGCCGGCTGAGTACGTGGGAAGGAAGTAGATTCTACCAGCCGCAAAGATCGCCCGTAGTAATTATCTCAGGGAGTGAGTTTATCTGAGTCCTCTAGCTGCTGTCTCTGTGTGTTCACCCTTTTTTCTCCTGCCCCCCTCCAGAGCTGTGTTTAAAGGCTCGGCAGTGTGCATCTACTCCATGGCTGACATCCGTATGGTCTTCAATGGGCCTTTTGCCCACAAGGAGGGGCCCAACTACCAGTGGGTGGCGTACACTGGGAAGATTCCCTACCCACGACCTGGCACTGTGAGTTCTAAACAATAAACAATCCTGAATACGCGCCTCCTCCCATTACAAACAAAATTGTCTGTCATCCTTTTTTTTTTTTTTTTTATAAGAACATGTTTTTACTGCAAAAGGAATTTGGTAAATTGCCGGTTTCACAGTTAGATCAATTTTTTTGTCAACAGTGTCCTGGAGGCACTTTCACCCCCAACATGAAATCCACAAAGGATTACCCAGATGAGGTTATCAACTTCATGAGAAACCACCCCACCATGTACAATGCTGTATACCCAGTGCACAAGCGCCCCCTGGTGGTCAGAACCAACGTGGACTATGAGTTCACCACCATCGCGGTGGACCAAGTGGCAGCTGCTGACGGGAGCTACGAGGTGCTCTTCCTGGGCACAGGTCAGTGCTCGAAAGCCTTAGTTGACATTATGTGATGATTGTCCAGTGATCTAATAGTCAAGTTTGAAGTTTAAGTCCTCTAGCCTTGGCTCTGTCTGGCAGATTTACACACAAGTAGAGCATCTGCTTTGCCTCTTAATTTTGGGAGTTCTCAAAGCAGTTTTCTGTTAAAGAAAACAGATATTCAAGTGGATGGATGAAATGACTTCAGCCGAAGCTTAGGTCCATGGCTCAAAACGTCAACAGTATTGGAGTTAAACTTGCTTCTCTCTTGTGTTTTGCAGATCGGGGGACAGTCCAGAAAGTAATTGTCCTGCCTAGAGACGACTTGCAGACAGAGGAGCTGGTCTTAGAGGAAGTGGAGGTCTTCAAGGTCAGTTTTCTGACCTAATTCTATTTACTCCTTCTCTCTCTGTCCTCTGTCTGTGTGTGTGTGTGTGTGTGTGTGTGTGTGTGTGTGTGTGTGTGTGTGTGTGTGTGTGTGTGTGTGTGTGTGTGTGTGTGTGTGTGTGTGTGTGTGTGTGTGTCTGCTCATTTTGAAGCTTTTGTTAACTGTGTCACTGCAGGTTCCCACGGCAATTACCACCATGAAGATTTCATCAAAACGGGTAAGTGGCTCAGACCAAATAGTTAAAGAAAAAAGTAGCACAGCAATCAGACATCTGAAAAAGCACATGTGAAAACGCTTAACTTTACAGTTCCCATAGTTGTCATACAATTTCATAGAAAGGAATTGATAACTATAAACCATAGGGGTCCTGAAAAGTACTATGTAATTTGGTGCTTATTTTATGGAAAATGGTGTTCAAATGGTAGATTGCAGTAGTTTTTAAAGGTCCAATATGTAACGTGTTTAGTTGTTCATTATCAAAATCTGTGTTGCCCGTTCACAAACGTGTCCTTTTTCATGAATATTTACCTCCACTATCAATTCCAAGTATTCCTTTTGGCTTGAAATTTTACATTTGCATTCGCATGAACTGGGGTAGATGCTCCATATTCATGCGCCATCTTAATATACATTAGTAAGGGACATACAGGACATACTGCTCCGCCTTTTGCGTTTTCGCTGTCACATGATAAACTCCCAGGTGCTGCGAATGCTGCTAATGGGTATCGTAGCTTCCCGGGCCCGGCAAGTTTGAAGAAGGAAACATGGAGGACCACACGTATTCAAAATCCAAATTTCAGGAACAGCAGTAAACTTCTTCTTTGCCCAGAAAAAGAAAAAAGGATATCGAAAAGAGCAAGAGACCGGCTTTTTGAAGCGTGAAGGCTACCGTAGCTGGAATACGTACTTTGAACTGCGTGGTGCGAGAGAGTTGATTGCGATATATCATCTCAACGCTAGATGGGAGAAATTCCTACACATTGAACCTTTAAGTCAGTGCACAGCCAAATATGCAAAAATGTTGAAATTATCTAAAGACAGGCATACTGCACAAAATATTTCCAATGATACAATAAATTAACAATTTCTGAGTTTTTTCAAGGAAATGTAATATCTCAAAATCATTAAGAAATTACAGAACTGCATAATAAAAAAATAAAAAAATCTTTATATTTGATTTTTTTTTTTCTGATCTTCATCTCTGTTTTTTTTTTTTTTTTTTAAATAGCAACAACTGTATGTAGGATCAGTTTTGGGGGTGACCCACCTGGCTCTCCATCGCTGTGATGTGTACGGGGAGGTCTGCGCTGACTGCTGTCTGGCCAGAGACCCGTACTGTGCCTGGGACGGCAAATCCTGCTCCAGATACTCATCCTCACAAAAGAGGTGAGGATTAAGTATATATAGTATACAGTATACACAGGCATGTGAGGGGTACAGTAGCTACTAGTTTATGTGTGTTCAGAACATTTTCTTTCTTACTTTAGCATGTCATATTTTCAAAAATATGTTGAAGTTAAGCTTTTTATTTTTGATTGTTGATCTGAACCCTCTAGACGGAGCCGTCGGCAGGATGTAAAGTACGGCAACCCGATCCGCCAATGCAGAGGTTATAACTCTAACAGTGAGTATACAGTACCGAGCATACAGACAATTTGGGAACCAAAGATGCCACTCAAATGGAAATAGGAATAATATTGAACTACTATTGTGCCTCTTGCTGGTTATTCCAATTTATTTCTTGCCTACCTCCTTGAGTGCTATCCATCTATCTTTTTCATATATTTTATATGTTTATTTAGGAATAATGCATCAAATATATTTATTTATATATATATATATATATATATATATATATATATATATATATATATATATATTTGTTTTATAGCCAATAAGAATACTCTGGAGTCGGTTCATTATGGGGTGGAGGGCAGCACTACATTCCTGGAGTGTCAGGCCAGGTCTCCTCATGTGTCTCTCAAGTGGCACCTGCAGAAGGAAAACAGTGACAGGAGAAAAGAGGTGAGCAAAGCTTTAACTGTAAAGCAGTTACAGTTATTTTTTAAATGAATGAATGAATGAAGTCTTTAAATTTCACATGTAACACCTTAAAAATGTTTCCTAATCGTCCTCTTTGCTGTCCGTCCTTCCAGATTCGCTCAGAGGGCCGCATCCTAAAAACAGAACAAGGTCTTCTGATCCGCTCGCTGCAGTCCTCCGACAGCGGCATCTACCAGTGCACATCCACCGAGAAAAATTTCAAACACACGCTCGTCAAACTGCAGCTTGTAGTCCTTTCCAGTCGCACGGTCAACAACGTGTTGGTGGAAACAGGCAGCCCGGCCCTCCCTCCTCTGCAGTCCAGCGCCTGGACTCCCAGTGCCGGTCAGTATAAGGACCTGCTGACCATCCTTAGCCAGCCGGAGATGGGCCTGATCAACCAGTACTGCCAGGATTACTGGCAGCTTGGAGACGGCATCCTTGGGGACAACAAAGCCAAAAGCCTGAAGGAGCTGAAAGAACAGAAGAAGCCTCGCAACCGTAGGCATCACGATGAGCAAACAACTCCAGCTGAGACATGAGGAGCTGGATATACACCTCATCATATTCCCCCAGTCTACCTTTTCATACCACCTCCTCAACACTGCAACCCCTCCATTTAGGGGAATGACTCCAGTTAGAAAAATCAAATTATCATAACAGACAAGACCGATACTGCAACCAAAAGCAACAGCATCAAACCGTTTCTATGTGACTGTTGGAAAAAAAAATACACAATATTTATTGTAGGTTGTAAAAAGTAATTCTTTGTACCTATCTAGAAAACATTTTTTTTTTTGTGAATAGGTAAATTTGTGCAGACATTGTTGTTATAATTATTATATTATTGTTAGTGTTATTGTTTATTACAATGTGTTATTATGTTGAAAATATCTCTATGTTGGGTGTTTTTGTGAAACAGCAACAACAACCCAGGACTTTGGGAGTATCCACACATGGAAGAGGACCGATGAACATGTATTTAACTGTCACAGGCGACCATGTTGGATCCCGTGACTGCTGGCAGTATTCAGTGTCCAAGCTGGAAGTCGAGTCGCTGCTTCAGTGAAATTCTCGAACTTTCCTAAACGTCTTCACCAGAACTCAGCACCAGAACAGTTTTTTTTTTTTTTTTTTACTGAAAGATACAAGCTGTTGACAGAATGATGATCGCATTTCTTGGGACACGCAAGGATGAAAGAAATGCCCACAGACTGCGGCTGTGACAACATGTTGCATGTTAATGAAAGGCCCTTTGGCAGGTGAAACGTCTCCCTTTTCATGTTAGTGGTCCAGCCTGGCCTCAAGCAATGATGCTACATCACCCACCCAAATTCTTCCAAAATCAGTTGCTGCCAAGTGTTTGTTTTTGTTTATATGTGAATATATCACATCTCAATGTTGTATCCTTAACAAACGTTTGTGATAAGCTGTTTTTTGCTGGGGGAAAGGGTCCTTTAACGACAAAAAAGCTGAAAATATAACATTGCCTTCTCTTTTCTCTTTTGAGATATAAAATTCCAGCAGGCAGCTATATGTGAGTTTGTGACAGTTTGTGATATCAAAATATTAGAGACAAAGCACCTTCTGTTGCCAAATCGGTAATCTTGATAAAACAGTAAATACTTCACAAGTATCTGTGGCATATGCAGTATATTCATTTAAGGTTTTTTTTTTTTTTTTAGCTCTCAATGAATCCATTCCTGCCAGTTTCATGCTAAATATTGGTTTCTCTAAGTAAATATTAATCATGTAATAGGTCTACACTTTTATTAGATTACAATGCTAAAGTTGCTGATTGCAGGTCTTTGGAATTGACTACTTTAATTGGTTCTGAATTTTTTTGTTTCAACTTCCACAGCTACAGTGCTTTTTGTCATCCTTCTATGTGTGCCACAGACTTAATATAAAACTTCCGTACAGTGGGAAAAAAAATGTCACAATGTCACAAGTACAACCACTAACAAGCTGATCACCACCAAACCTGAAGAGAACATGTACCAAACTCTTCAGAAGGTGGCTTTTCATTGTGCATGGCATGTACAGTGTAATGTTTATGGTATTTGTCTAAAATGCTACGTTGCTGTGGATGTCAGTGAATGTCTTTCTCGTTGTGGGAATATGGAAATACTATCAGTGCAAGAAAGAAAGATGCTGAAAGTATAGAAAGGTCAGATTGTGATTTTAAATCCTCTCTCTCTCTCTCTCTCTCTCTCTCTCTCTCTATCTATCTATCTATCTATCTATCTATCTATCTATCTCTCTCTGTATGTCTCTTAGTCTCTATTTTTCTCTCTTCTCAAAAATGTGCATATATTTCAAACATGCATCTGTTTTATTTTCTCTGTTTGGCAGATTTTGCTCTGGGTCTTTGAGGTAAAGTAATGTATGATATAATGCACAGTTGATGTTGTTGTAATGACTTGTACAAAAATTACTATCTTTTCTTCCTCATCAATGTTGCTGACTAATAAATTAAAGCTCTATATTTTATAATAACAGAGGTTCTGTTCTGTTTGTCATTGGTGAGCACATAGTCTGCAGGCTCTGTTGTGTAATATGTATATGATCTGTAGCATACGCATTCTGGTAGGGGAAGTATACAGATCCTTTACTTAAGTAAAAGTAGCAAAACCACGCTGTAAAATACTCCCTCGCAAGTAAAATTTCTGCATTGAAAATGTTACTTACTGCACATGCACAAGTTTGCAAGTATTACCAGCTAAATGTACTTAATTATCAAAGGTAAAAGTACACCATGCAGAATAATGTCCATTTTGAGTGATATATTAGATTATAATATATGTAATAATATGAACTATTGTAGTTGATTAAGGTGGAGTATTTGTTTTAATACTTTTATACATTGTTCGATTGTTTAATCTATACCATTTTATCATATAAGCGTATCATCTGTTTTCTATTTGTAAAGTTTGGGGTAACAAATAAATGCAGTGGAGTAAAATGAACAATATTTACCTTTTGAAATGTAGCGGAGTACAAAGTGACATAAAATGGAAATATTCAAGAAAGTTACAAGTACTTTGAGTTAGTGTACTTAGGTTCCAGCACCACTGATCTGCAGCAGTGTTTTCATTCGCAGTAGTGACTCAGGAGCTCGAGCAATGTTGACTCCACAAAAGAGCTCTGTAAAGTTAAAGTGATAATTATTAACTTTATTCACAAAAGTGCTTTATAACAGACAAACAGAAAAAAAGAGACAACCACTTAGGAAAATTCTGTGCAATGCTCATACACACGCATAATAATGTACATGCATGCACACATAATTGAAAGTGAGTAGATTAGGATTCTTAAACAGCTTCAGATTGAGGTCAATGAGATCTGTCAGGTGAAACTGCAAAGCTCTTTAAGCACTTCGGAGCTCACCCTTCAGTCTGCAGTATCCTATAAGAAATGACAGTTTGCCTTTCTTTATGTTTGGACTGGGCAGTGGGGGGTGGGGTCTGGTTATTTATTTCAGTTACCCAATTTGCTGATTGTTGTAGGCCTTGTGTGGAGTAGAGTTGTTGTAATCCCTCTATTGGACTTCTTTGCAAACAGCATAAAGACATCAGGTTTCATTTTTATTTTGGTCCTGATGTGAGATGAATCTGGTTTCCATAGACACACTCAACACTCAGCACCAAGTTATTGAGCTTTACATACTTCTCTTTTAAAGGCACCCAAGAACAGCATAGAGAGATAAGCACTTGAGCCGATGGTCATCTTCCGCTGAGCACAGCAAAGTCTCCCTAAAGGTTAGATCACTCCTACACTGATGTATGTCTGCCTCTCCTCACACCCTTGGCTCAGCCCTAAAACACTCCTGTCCTTGTGCTCCATTGGCCCTCCTGTGTCAGATGGGCAGAGGATGTGAAAATCTCTCCTAAGACAGGAACGTTCTCAAACATTCTCCAGTTGTTTCCGCAGGCAGGTGACGCATCAGCTGCATAATTAACGGCACTGGTTAGAAAGTAGGCGATCAGCTAGGACCATCTCGGATTTTTTCCTGACACTTGGCTTTTGAGCAGAGGGGCCCAAACCGGGAAAAGTAGAATGGGGGCTGGAGCGAGCGCTGAGGAGAAACACTCCAGAGGGCTGGAGAAGAAGCTGAAGGAGGATGCCGACAGGGATGCAAGAACTGTTAAGCTGCTGCTGCTAGGTAAAGACAGTCAAGTTGGATGCTACAGTATAACAGGAAACTTCATCATCATGGTAACACATATTTAAGGGCCCCATAAGGCCACATGGTGGAAATATTTTTACCCCTTGATCCTACAAGAGTAATAGTTAATAGTTAGTAGTTATTTGTCTATGGGGCACAATTGTAGCTGGGGCATTACTTTGTCTCCTGTAAAAAGTTTGGTTTAATCTTCCATTCACTTGACGTTATTAACACAGACATATCTTGTTGACTTAAGTGCGTTATGGACAGACCATATTGATCTGAATAGCCTTTAAATGTTTACTGCATAATTTCGAAAGCCTGTTTGTTTTTAACTGTGAGAAAACAAGCAAAGTAAAGAGTAAAGAAAAGGCTTAATAACCTGTGTCAGTGATTTGCTTAGACACTTTAATAATCACTCAACCCAATCCCTTGTTAATCCTGAAACAGGTCCTCCAAAACAAAGGGCTTAACCCTGAAGGACACAGATACACTACCACCCAACCCAAACAGGGCCTGTGGCTGCAGCATTCAAATAGAATAACCCAAATACATCACAGGCATTTTGTAAATTGTCGATTGAGGGGGCAATTTAGTATGATTAAGTTAGCTTTTTAATTCAAGGACCATTTCAAGTTCTGTACGCCAAAATATCAGTAGTCTATATTGTACATAACAATGTTGGATTTAAAAGCAAAATAATTTGAAAGATTGGTCGAGTCTGGCATATATTGTTCTGAATATTTGTCAGCTTCTTACAGATTTAGTTTTGCACTCAGCTTAATCATCTCCTCATGACAATGCAGGTCAGCAGCAGGAAGAGTTCTGCCTTACCTAAGCATTGAACGAGATAAGACCTGAAGTAAGAAGTATTATGACTTGCTGGGATCCTCTGTCTGATGAATGCCATTATCTGCAGTTAATATAATTCTCCTCTCACATTAATATAATCCAAAACATAAATAAAAGCACAAAAAGCTATGGTTAAGAAGAAGTCACATTTCTTCAAAATCCTCATAAATGTTGAGATCAAGTTTGGAATAAAAGCATAGTTTTATTATTTGATGTGAATAATTAATATAATTTAACATGTTTTTCTACCTTCATATAGGCGCTGGAGAATCTGGCAAAAGCACTATCGTCAAACAGATGAAGTAAGATATTTGACTCTTGCGCCACGGAAATGTCAAATTTTTTCTCTAACCAACTCTAAATCACATACTAAAGCTGTATTTTGTTATCAGAATTATCCACCAAGATGGCTACTCACTTGAAGAATCCATGGAGTTCATTGTCATCATCTACAGCAACACCCTGCAGTCCATCATGGCCATTGTGAAGGCCATGAGCACATTTAATATGAACTATGGCCACCCTGATCAGCAGGTAACAGCTGCAATCACTTTAATGGGGTTTGGATGAATTGATTTTAAGATTTCTAGCAGACTACTAAACATAAATTGTATGTGTCCCTGTCCGCCCTGCAGGATGATGCCAGGAAACTCATGCATCTTGCAGACACCATTGAGGAAGGAACCATGCCTAAAGAGATGTCAGACATAATTTTGCGCCTATGGAAGGATTCTGGCATTCAGGCGTGCTTTGAAAGGGCCTCAGAGTACCAACTCAATGACTCAGCTGGATAGTAAGAAATCACCCAAGCTGAAATATAAAATTGCCACATTAGTGTTTGTTGTTGAAGGAATTTGATTCTCCCTCAGCTACCTGAGTGACTTGGAGCGGCTGATCCAACCAGGCTACGTGCCCACTGAGCAGGATGTGCTGCGATCAAGAGTGAAGACCACTGGTATCATCGAGACCACATTTGGCTTGAAAGATCTCAATTTCAGGTTAGTCAGTGCAGTATTTCTCAAGAGGATGGCACCAATAATTCATCAGTGCTCCCACTTTGTTGGATTGCAATTATAAAGATAACATTCTTCTGTTTCCATGCAGAATGTTTGATGTGGGTGGCCAGAGGTCAGAAAGGAAGAAGTGGATTCATTGTTTTGAAGGTGTGACCTGTATTATCTTCATTGCTGCTTTGAGCGCCTACGACATGGTGTTGGTGGAGGATGATGAAGTGGTATGATGGCAGTAATATTTTGCACTTCATATTCTATACTTTGTGTGTATTTTCTTTTTTGTGGCTGGTTAATTTGCAAGGCTCTTTATTGGGACTTGGTAAAAAAACAAATCCTTTCTTTCAGAATCGAATGCATGAGAGTCTGCACTTGTTCAACAGTATCTGCAACCACCGCTACTTCGCCACCACCTCCATTGTACTCTTCCTCAACAAGAAAGATGTGTTTACTGAGAAGATCAAGAAAGCTCATCTCAGCATGTGCTTCCCTGAATACGATGGTGAGGTTTATCAAAACACAAATTGCAGCATATTGAAGCACTTTAAAAAGTGTCAAACTGATTAAATGTGCCTGTTTATCTTGATATATTTCCATTAAGGCCCCAATACATATGAGGATGCTGGTAACTACATCAAACTACAGTTCTTAGACCTGAACCTGCGCCGAGACATCAAAGAAATCTACTCTCACATGACCTGTGCCACAGACACAGAGAACGTCAAGTTTGTGTTTGACGCTGTAACCGACATCATAATCAAAGAAAACCTGAAAGACTGTGGTCTCTTCTAAAAGTCATGCTGAGAAACCCAACAAAGGTGAGAAAAAGTTTGCACAGTATCGTAATTATACTAATAAGCAGATAATAAGCAGTGTCACATTCTTTCTTTTTTTTTACAGGGTGATGGTGTAGCCCTGTCACATTCCACAAATCCTCTCAATTCAAACTGAGGGCTGAGGATGGAAACTAAACCCCTCACCATCCTCAAAACTGGCGAACGCAAAAAATAAAAATCAATCTGTTGTGTTTAAATGAAGTTGTAGCTTTGACAAGACTTCGGATCAAGTCCAGAAGACAGCTCTTCAGTCAGAAAATCCTGTGCAGATTTCAGATGAGTTGAATTTTAGTCTAGCTACCTTTTCTCTTGAGTCTTTTGAAATCATCTTTTGGAGAGCTATGCAATCTGTAGTTAAGACATCAAAAGCTTCGGTCAGCATTACGTGTTTTCTTCACACATCCACTAATGTGAATAGATGTCAGGCTAATGCATATTTTCTCCAGTAACTGGTCAGTATACAGCCAGAAAGCAAACAAGAGGGCCTCACCACCTGCAGACACAATTCAACATGAACTTGTCACTAGAAATGGCTTTTATGTACAGGTCCACAGCTCACTTTGAGACCAAACAGATGAGATACTTAATTTTTAAGTGTTAGAACATGTAATAGTTATAGTTAAAAGGACCAATTTAATTAAGTCTACAATTAAACAATTTTCTATTCGACAGTTCATGAAGGGTGGTGATACCATATGGATCTGTAACACTGTTAAGTGGTAGATTTAATATACTTCAATTTAAAAAAAATCTTGTCTAAAGGTTAACATAACCTACAGGCCTGTGAGCCAACTATCCTGTACAGAAACCAATAATTGCAAACCTTGACTAAACCTATTAAAGCTTATAGAAAAGAGAGTACTTTCCCACTTTCACAAATAAAAACTAACAGAGAAATGTCTTGTTCATAAGCTGTCATTTATTCAATTTCACAGAATATTTCAGGTTTCTTTTCTAGCATTATGAATCAAAAACCACTCCTTTAAAATGTAAACATCCTTTACCTTTAATTAAAAGGTAAATTCAGATAGATTAGAAGAATAGTTTTTGGGTCATACACTTATTTGCTTTCTTGCCGAAGGTTAGATGACTAGATCAATACTAGTTATGTCTGTACGGTACATTTTAAGCTACAGCTAGCAGCTGGTGACAGCTGTAGCTTAGCTTAGCACAAAAACTGGAAACAGAGGTAAACAGCTAGCCTGGCTCTGTCCAAGTACCAAAAACCACCTAGTTGCATCTCTTACGCTCACTAATTAACACACTACATCTTGTACGTATTTAAGCTAGCTGCTTCTCCATTTCCTGTCCTTGTGCTAAGATAACCTAACCAGCTGCTGGGGTTAGCTTCATATTTACCATACAGGAGCCCATTTCACCAAATTTGCCATTTGAGGTCAATTACTAGCAAATTATTTTGGATGTTTTGTGCTAATCAAACCTAACCTAAACTATACTTCTCACCAGTGCATTAGCATGCCAGAGTCCTGCAGGACTTGCTTTTTTATCTGTAATTTCTGAGCGAGAAACATTTGTGATCTGCGTGAAAGCTGTGCTCGCAAATCACATTTGTGAAACGGGTCCCCAAAATGGCATCAAGCTTTTTGTCTAACTCGCAGCAAGACGATGAATAAGCGAAATTCTTAAATATCACTATTTCTTTGAAGATAATTTAAGACAAAATGGTTGAGGTGACGTCAGCTATGGCTTGGAGCAGTTAAAAAGCACTTGAGAATATGAACAGCTGTGTCCCAAAGCCAAAGAAGATGCCGATGCTGTGACATTATCGAGCCATGCAGCCTGAAGCTCTCTGCTGTGTTACAGACACTCAGGCTGTTTGGTATTAGATGAACCAATCCAGTAGAGATATCTCAGTAGAACTGTACAAGAATCAAACATCACAGTTAAGGGGACATCACATGTTCTGTTTGTGTGGAGCAATAATGAATATTCACAGTATGACTGTACTTCAGTTCAGTGCAGTTATTCTTTTACCTCAGATAACCAAGTTGGAAGATTTGCAATATAAGTAACTAAAACTATCCTAAGACATTTCAGGCAACAACATTTCAAGGAAGTTTTATTTTTTTATGAAAGCATTAATTGATTTTTCTTTTTTTCCTTTCAACCCTGAGTTCTCCCCACATGACAATGAATAAGTAATGATGTGCAAATATGTGACAGAGAAACAGAAAAAGAAACACAAATGGCTACTTCCATCTACTCTGAACAAGAGTATGTGTACTAAATACATCTGACAGAACATTTTTACTCATTAACATTAAAAAAAATACATTTTATGGCTTGTCATGTCTAAAAACAAAAAGGATCTTAATGTCATTATCAGCATAAACTGTACATACACATGGAATGACATCTATTGTGCAAATATCAACAGTTGCCTCAAACAAATTCTTGACAAATACTTCAACACATCCAGATAGACCAAGAAAAATAAAAAAGGCACTTTAAAACAGCGAGTCCTCCTGAGCCTCTCTCTCACTGTCGGTATGTTAATGTGCAGCCCTTCTTTAAACGCACTGATCTAATCAAGTGAATCAACTGGAAATAGGCACTAATCATTATGTTTAGAGAGATAGTTTAAAAGGTGAGTGTTTTTATAGGCTATACATTGTACATGTGTGGCTAGATGGCACGGTTCCCAAAAAAAAAAACAATATGATTCACAGCTCAGCTGTAATTGTCAATTATGCATACATACACACACGCAAACAATGTATACACACTCACACCTGAACCAACACCTAAATGGACAAAAACACACCAGCAATTCTAAAAATCCCCTTACCCAGTCTCAACTCGTCACTAGGCAAAAATGAAGCATGACTCCTCATTTTCCAAAACAAAGTTTTTTACCTTTGTCTTTTGAGTAATACAGCAAGTGATCAATCTGATTTCTCAGGTTTCCTTTAGTGTCAGTTCCCCGTCTGGATCCTCAGCAGCGGAACAGAGGGGACAAGGATATTGACCAACAATGATCCTTTTTAACCTCATCGCATCTGCACCTGAGGGGGGGTGTACAGAAGGCCTGTTCATCTCAATGTCACCACATGCATCCTCTTGCTCAGAAAAGTCCCACCATGTTATCAATCTGCCTCATGTAGACACTCTTTAATGGTAGCGTGTACCGCCGCTCCTCTGGGATCCTGTTGCACTGTTTGAGGGAGAAAAGGAAGAAATTTGAATGTTATCACAATATAAGTTACGCATGACACTAAAAATGGTGAAAAGTGAGATGGGCTTGGCAAGGAGGACGGCCTAACATTGCTGGTGTTGCTCGGTGGTGGCCGCTTGTTTGGCTCTTGCTCTGCCAGCACTCCCTCTTCACAAGGAAACAAGTCGTTCCACTGTTTCTCCCTGAAGCGCCTGTCTATAGGCACAACATGGCCCTCTGTCGTGAAGATGTACTTGTTGTCGGATTTGTGAAGTGGGTTGTCCTCATCGAACAGCTGCAATGCAAGGGAGACATTTCTGTTTGTGTGACAGCTGAGCCAAAAGTTGGGCTAAGTTGTATTCTGACAATGGCTGGGTGACACCAACAAAATCAGATAAGATGATATTTTTAATAAATATCTTGATAACGTTTAATATATTTCAATAGCTTTTATTACAGTTATAAAACCTTGACAACATATCTAGCATCATAGTATGCTCTCATGTCATTCTATATCCATAAATACCAGCTCCATCTCTGGCATACTCAGAATGTAACTTACCAGGTAAAGGTATTTGCATGTCTCACTGAGGAAGAAGCTCTCCATGCGATCCTCTTTGGATTTGTCCACGACATGGTGGAGAGTGGCATATCCACATCTGCAAACAACACAGCTCAGCTCAGCTTAAAGTATCAAAGCATAGAAGAAAATAAAAAATAAAATAAAACAAGGTATATATTAGAGCTGGGCAATATATCGATAATATATCAATATCGTGATATGAGACTAGATATCGTCTTAGATTTTCTTTAGATCGTAATATGCCATAAGTGTTGTCTTTTTCTGGTTTTAAAGGCTGCATTACAGTAAAGTTATGTCATGTTCTGAACTTACCAGACTGTTGTAACTGTTATATTATTTGCCTTTACCCACTTAGTCATTATATCCACATTACAGATGATTATGTATCAAAAATATCATTGTGTAAATATTTAGTGAAAGCACCAATAGTCCAAACTACAATATTGCTGCGGTATCGATATCGAGGTATTTGGTCAAAAATATTGTGATATTTGATTTTCTCCATATCGCCCAGCCCTCGTATATGTTACATGATCCACACCTGACTTTGGCATTTTTCTCAAGGCTCTGAAGAATATCCATTCCAACATGCAAATAGAAAGGATTTTTGGTCGCCTGTGGGAAGTGAAGAAAAACAACTTTTGAGTAAAAGACAATAAACCACCACCACCAGTGCTGTGTTACAACAGGTCAGTACCTGGTACAGCAGATAGGTTGACTCCACCAGCTCTGGTCTTAAGGGGTAGAAGAGCACATCAGGAGCCTGCAGCTGCCAGTTGTATCTCTCTGGCAAAGCCCCAAAGCGTTTCCAGATGGCATAGTAGAAGGCGTGCAGGCAAATTGCATTATCTACATCACCATTCAGCACCTTGTACACAGAGTGGCAACACTTTACTTTAGCTGAACACAACAGCACATATTTTACTAGGGATAGGCCGATTATCGGCCTGTTTTTTGGCAGTTTGCAGATTATCTGTATCAGCATTTTATTTGCCCGATAACCGACAAAGTTAATTAATTAAAAAGTGCGCTACTTGGCTACAGCTCTGTGTCTTTCCCTCTGCTTCAGTTTCACTTACCACTGAGTCTGACTTAAAGTCTCACCCACAACGATATTTGACTATCCTTTAATATGTGTATTATGTTGAAAGTTTCCAATTTATTAAATAATTGCATAAAGCATTTAAACAAAGTTATTTTGTTGGCATTTGTAACATTCCAAAATCTTAATTTTGACTTAAAGAGTTTCATTTTCACTGTAAATGCATATCTGTTCCAAATATCGGTTATCGGTTTCATTAACTACTAATAATTGGTATCAGTTATCGGTCGATCCCTATATTTTACACTTAAATATAAGACCTGTCATAGCTGAAAGTGCATAAACTAACCTGCAGCCCAGGAAAGAAGGCCTGAAGGGAGTCGATCCACGTGTTCATTATTTCACCACTGAACATGTTCACATTAACATACAGAGGTGGGTCACCCTCTCCTTCATTACATGACTCTCTCCTGGAAAAACACAGAGGCAGAAGAGGGTTCACAATATGTCATAGTATGTGTATCAACATCCTAATATAATGTTTGTATATTCAAATACTAAAGCAACCACATTCTTCTGCTGTTGACCAGCTAAACTCAGCTAGAGTTAAGGCTGTGTCACTTACTCAAGGGCTAATTATCAGTGACTTCTAAGGAAGAGGAAAGTGTCACGTTTCTGTGTGACTCTATGTGAATGCAGATGTCCAATCAGACACCTCATGACATCCTAAAGTCTCAGAATTCATATTCCACATTAGCCTAGAAATCTAGACGCACCCTAGCAGCAGCAAATGTAATTTGCAGCCAGGGTCAGTCTAGCAACTCTCCGTTGGCTTGCGAGCTGGAAAAACCAAATTCTGGTCAGGCCAATCACATTGTGTATAGAGTGGGGCGGCAGAGTTGCGACGGTTCCGCGTGAATTCCCTGCTACTTGAAAACAAAGAAGATGGCTGCTGCTGCTGGCGAACAGCGGTCTTTCGAATCGGTTTTGGCCGCGACTCTGGAAGACTTGGAGTTAAGCACTGAAGTCATTCTTAAAAAAGTAAGATGTGTGAGATGAGTTTTGCCGACCGGATACGGCAAAAGGTTTAATCTATCAAACTAGCGTTGCTCTGGTTGGCTATGAGTGCAGAGAGAATTTGAAAGACAACAGTTTATCCCGCCCCTCGGATTGAGCCCTGCCAATGGTGAGTTTCCAGACCCTACATCTTGATGTGGGTCTGGCTTGTTAGGCTAATTCCACATCTCTCAGAAGAAGAAAAAGATTCTGTAAACCCATAAGCAGTTTTTAATAATTTTGCTTGTTTTGGCCAATCCTAGACAGAGATTAATTCACACAGCAGAGAAAGTTTCTCATTTCAGATGCAACCTGATGTGAAGCCCCCAGTCCCACCAACTTTCACCCAAATGCACACAGTGTCACGTTTTTTTCAGTAGGAGACTCACCCTCTCCTCATGTGGTTGTGAATGCTCTCATAAGCAGCTTGGAACATCCTGTAGTCCTCTTTTTCGCCAAAAAGTAAGTATGATTTCAGCAAATACTCATAGAAGGAATCCATACCGGCTCCCAGACCACTCTGCTTGCTAACCCACTGGCCTGTTTGGATATTCACTACATTCCCTAAAGAATTACAGATAGAAATCACATACAAATGCTTTAAGTTATTTGATATTGTAGGCATCACATTTACATGTTGTAGACATAATTAACCATGCTGGGTAGAAGCTTAAAAAAGAACCAAATAGAAGATAATTGTATTTACGTGACTACATACACAGCTGTACTTACCTAACAGACCAGTTTCGTTGCTCCTCAGGTTCCACAGAGCTCTGACGGCTCGCCTGGCTACCCATTCAAATGTGGAATCTCCAATCAAGCGGCTCAAAATCCCAAACTCCACCAGCAGGGACCCAGCTCCTGCAGTACAAGTCTCGTTGATGCTATCAGGAGGAACGCCAGTCTTCAGATTCACCTGCATTTTACAAACCAATGAAGACGCCGCGTGACATTTCAGTGTTCACAGTATGGTATGTATGAGGTCATACAACTTCCCTCACATGATAACTACTTAAGGTAGAGCTACAACTCTTTTGAGGAAGTTGTCTATGAGCAGGTATCTTGTAAAATAAGTTAGTGTGTTAGTTAGTAAGTTAGTTAGTGTAATAACAGTAGCTCTAGTTTTTAACAGTCTTACTCACCCGGGGGTAAGGAATGCCTGTGCTGGTATTCTCAAAGGCCGGCAGTAAGCGGACAGCCAAGTCATGAGCCATGTGAAGCAGCTCATTATCGTAATCGTCAAAGCCGACCTTGCCAAATGGATGTTTCGGGTCCGTCAGCAGGATGTGAGATGAGATAAGGCTGCCCAGGATCCTTCAAAGGAAAGAGAAATATGACACTGGGGTTCCACACAGAAGCATATTGTGAACAGCTCGTTACAATAAGCTTTTTCTGGTATTGATATCATGAAATCTGTGTACATATCATGTCAACGGTAATAGCCAGACAACTTAAAACAATCATAAATGAAATAATTGCTGAAATGATTTAAAAGTCCAATAAGGCGGCTACAGAAGTAATCCTACAATGATCACACGCAAGATTATTGCTTTCACAATTGCTGTGCATGCTTTTGGTTGAAAGATTTGCATCTTCAGCAAGCAGGTCAGTTTTTTCACTATTTTGAAAATAGTAGCGACATTTGTACCTGATGTTTGCCTCAAAAACTTGCACAGTTGAGTCCTTGTCAAAAGATACCGTATCTATAACCAGCTTTACAGCTTTGTGGAATTCCGTCACATTGCCGAGCACCTGTAGAGAAACACCACATTATGTAACCACAGTCTTAACAACCTTATTTGGGCGCATAACTACTAAATGGCTTCCAGGTATTTTGCTAAAATTCTATTCTTATCATTACAGATGGCAACTATTGTAGAAGAAGCTCTGATTAATAATTTGAGCCATCAAGTCACATAAAAGAGGCTAGTGCATGTGAAATTGATTTAGGAGAGACCCTGATCCATCCGGTTTAGGGCTGACACAGTAAAATGAGTTTAGAAACTCGGCTGTGCCTGATTCCATGTCAACAGATGTTTATACTGTGGCAGAAAAACAGACAACTACTCAGGAAGTGCTAACCACTGTGCCGCTTAACGTTGTACAAAACCCTATTTGTTGCAAAACAGATGATGTTAAACTCACATTTTCCACCTCACAGACTGGACTAAGCTGCTTTCAAACTCATATTTAAAAAGTTAATATAATGCAAAATGTCAAAACTAATTACCGATTAGTGAGAAAGAAAAACTCTGCTGATTTTGCAGGACATGGTATAACATAAAGATAGTATGACTTACCAGTAGGGTGTCTAAGGTGTCGATCAGTGTAAGCGAGTAGTTCCCCAAGACGTCGTTTATGTTGATGTTTGACCTGAAATGAAAGCAGTGAAACAGACGCAGTGGTGTCATTACAAAAGAAGAAGAAATAAGGAACAGGGCACAAAAATACACACACACAAACACAGAGCATCTTTTAAATCCAACAACAACGTGGAGTTCAGATGTGAGTGCAAAGTCTTATCTCAGCAGATGGGATGGAGAGAACCACAGAAACACCATATTAAAAAAAAAAAAAAAACATGTGAATTATAAATAACATCTCCCCACTAACTAGAGGGTTTCCTTCTTTAATTGTCTGACATCCCACCGCACAGTTCAGGACTCCTGAGAAAATTAAAGCCAAAGCTGATCTGAAGACAACGGGTGGCTGTTTTCCCTCATTACATAGTTATTATCAGTTCTGGATAGGACTGCAAATTATTTCCATTGTCGATTAATCTGTCGATTTTTTTTTTTTTTTTTTTTTAATCAATTAGTTGTTTGGTCTGTGAAATATCAGAAAATCGTGAGAAACTTTTCCCAAAAAGCCAAAGATGACACCTTCAAATGTCTTGTTTTGTCCACAACTCAAAGTTATTTAGTTTACTGTCATAGGGGAGTAAGGAAACTAAAAAATATTCACATTTAAAAAGCTGGAATCAGAGAATTTTTAAAAAAGTTTCATAAAAACAAAAATGACTCAAACTGATTAATCGATTATCAAAATAGTTGGCGATTAATTTATCAGTTGGCAACTAATCGATTAATCATTGCAGCTCTAGCTAGGACGGCAACTAACAACTATTTTCATTATCGATTAATCTGACAATTATTTTCTCTTTTAATTGATTAATCGTTTGGTCTATAAAATAGTAAAAACCGTCACAATTTCCTAACGCTCAAGATTACTTATTTTGCTTGACCAACTGTTAAAACCCAAATATCTCTCAAGATTTATTTTTTTTAAAGATTTTTTTCCATCTTTATTTGATAGGTCAGCTAGGTGAGAAAGGGGAGAGAGAGGGGGAAAGACATGCAGGAAATTGTCACAGGTTGGTTTCAAACCCTGGAACTCTGCGTCGAGGCATAATCCTCTCAGTATATGTGCGCCTGCTCTACCACTGAACCAACCTGGCCACCTCAAGCCATTATTAAATATGAGAAGAATTTTTAGAATTTTTTTGAAAATTGAATCATCAAAATAGTTATTGCTACATTTTCTGATGATTTACTTATCATTTTCGCTCAAGTCCCGTCAGGCACCATTATTTTTGATGCAACTGTATGTCTTGCCAATTTCATTCAAACTGAAGACAAAACCGATTACACATTATGTGACTGAGAAGAATGTTGGTGGATAACACTGTTGACTCTGCAGCTGCAGATAGTAAGAAATGTTTGTTTTGTTAATTTGCCAATGAACAACTGAACATTTATTCTAGTAAACCCCAAAACCCTCACAACTTCTGTACTCTGCTGCATCTAAAGAAGATTTTGGTTACTTGCCTACATCCTGCATGGCCAGCTACCATGATGGCTGAGCAACATGTTTTTCTGTAATTTGAGTGAACCGGCCTCTAGAAACATACCGACCTGCTTTTTTTATATGACGTCAAATTTGCGTCTGTTAAACCGCTAGCCTATTTAACATATGTTAACCTCAGATGTCTTTTATTTTGTGTTTATTACAGACACTGTGCAATGACAGCATTCATATTACGTTTGTATACAAACTGGACAACAGTTTACCCTGAAAGTCTAAGATAACAGTATGGGGAGTGAAACTTTTCATTAGATGGCTTATTGTAGTGTAGCTAATTCTAGTCTTTCTGTTTCAATGTGCAGCACAGGAAAATAACATGCAGGTGTTTCAGCTAGCCTATGCTTTTGCACACTGAAGAAGGTATAGACTGTCGTGCATTTTACTCCCCTGAGAGTAACATAAAAACTGGGTATTTGGGTATGCAAACACTTCTTATGCTTGCTGGATTTCATTCTCTCTTTTTGTCTTTGGTTAAGTGTGATATTTTTAAGCGCAGAGAGAGCTCGATTAACCAAGTAGTTCATCAACATAGAATCAATCATAATTATTTGTATAATTAATTAATCAATTTTAAGACTTCTTTTTTTTTTTTTTAAACAAAAACGTCATGGTTTCCTGCTTTTCAAATTTCAATATTTGCTGATTTTCTTAGAAATTTGTGATAATAAACTGATTCTTAGGTTTTGGTCTTTTGGTTGTACCAAACAAGCAATTTGAAGAGGTCACCTAGGGCTCTTTCATAGACTAAACAATGAACTGATTAAATATTCAGCAGAATTATTGATAATAAAATAATCGTTAGCTGCCGCCCCTTTTCTCTACCTTCATTAATTGCATATTTCTATAAGGTCTAATCCCAATTTCAAATGAATTAAGCGATGAAGACGTTTAACAGTTCCTTAATTTGTTAGGAACCCCATCAAGACTACTGTACTGTTCAATGCA
This sequence comes from Perca flavescens, assembly GCF_004354835.1. Taxonomy (NCBI): domain Eukaryota; kingdom Metazoa; phylum Chordata; class Actinopteri; order Perciformes; family Percidae; genus Perca; species Perca flavescens. The sequence continues at coordinate 22,376,109 of NC_041334.1, read as the reverse complement.
AAAGGTGTCTGAAACATAACCTGTTCATTACTTAGCAGCAGTAGACAGCACTGATATCAGTAGGATTACACTACAGCTACTATTGCAAAGTACATGCAAATTGTAACAGTCTGCAGAGGACAGTTCAAATGTTAACTGTCTGTCACTGCCTGGTCAGGGTGCCACTCGGCTGAAACCACCACCATTGACAGCACAAACATTAATACATTTTTATTAAAGAAAACATTAACCTGTCGGTGCAGACAGTCAGGACAGCTTATGACTCACGGGTTTAGCACGTCTGGTCCCCTCCCTTTACAGTCAATGGGATTCAGCTCGTCCTCGGGAAAGGCATATTTCATGTAATTGTCATACCCGAAATAAAACATGTCTTTGGCCATGTCCTTCATTTTTGCTTTCAGTGTGTCTGGGAAGGAGCTGTATCTCCGGACGTACTCGTCCTTGTTGCCATCGAAGAAGCTCAGGTAGGATCTCTTGGTTGACTCCTCTCCAACATTTGCGCAGGTGGTCGCCGCCTCTTCATGTATGTGACCGTGTATTCGTTGAGACCACGAGTTGCCCTTCGGATCGATCCCTTTTTCGTCCCTGAATAACAAGTCTAATTTGTGCAAACTGAAACCGAGTGGGAAGTTGAACCCCCAGCTAACGTTAGGTCCGAGTCCGAAAGCTAGCCACAGCACACAGCTGAGGGAGAGTCTCAATACAACCAGACCAACTACTATTGACCTCCATTGCATCTTTGCCCCGGGTCGATCTTAAAACGCATACTTTTAAGTCCACATACGTCCGAGGAATGAATGTGAAATCATCTGTTTGTCAGGCTAAACTACAAGCACAGAGGTAGTGGTGATTCCGCCCTACACGCTTCCTGTCAACAGACCAGCCCCTACCAGACTTTGTGCTGTGATTGGGTTTACTCTTGTGTCGTCATACAAAAGACCGAAGTGGGCTCGTCTTACAATTGGTCGCAGAGCTGTCAATCTCCTGGTTGCGTTTTCGTGGCAGTCCTGACGTGTCATTCTGATTTAACTTCTTCACCAATAGAAAACAGCCACAGGAGTGAGACGTTCAGGGGCACAGAGCTATTACTTTTATTATTATTTATTATTATTTATTATTATTCATTATTATTCATTATTATTATTATTATTATTATTAATAATTTATTTTATTATTACTATTATTAGTTATATACTGTATATGGTACAGAGCTTTAAAGCGTTGGTTGGGTCAGGTGTAAAGATCCCCCAATTACAGTAAGTAAGTACAATTTATTTATAAAGCTCTTTTCACAGATAAAATCACAAAGTGCTGTACAAAGAATAGGTAAAACAAACAACATAAAAATGTATATACAAATGTAAAATTATAGTTCTGCGTTGATGTCATGAACTTCTGAACTTCTGAAAGTGTGGTATTCCTAAACCACCAAAACAATAATCTTTAGTTTTTGATGCAATCAATTTCGGTGCCGTAATGCATAAGCTCAGTATTAATGTGAATTTACTTTACTACTGGGTCCTGTTGTTACTGGTGTTGGTCAGACCTGTTTCTCCTGTAAAAAGATAATGAATAATCGTGATATACGTGCTTTATTTAAAAAAGAAATGGCCTCTGCTCTAAATGCTGTTTCCTATACTGGAATAACCTTACTTCAGACCTGGACTGGAATTAAATCTGGTGCTTATACAGTTCTTACCTTCTGAACATCGGATTTTAAATAAGGTTAAGAAAGTCAAATTATTTATCGTTTTTATCCCTCCAAGATAGTTCTACAAACATATGAAAAAGGACACTGAGTGGTCTGCTCATGGTTCCAGATGATTTATGTCTATTAAATCAATATCTATGTCATGTCATCAATTTGATCTTATTACTTGTAAAATCTCATATTCATGAATCTAAATTTTCTAATCATAAAAAACCAAATCAACTTTACATTACATCAATCCTGTATTCTTAAAGCAAGAAAGCTATTATGCCTTGAATCTGTGTACCAGTAGAACATTTTTGTGAACTGATTTATGCTCTGATCCCCTGGCACTTTCTGTTTTTATATGTTTATATGTGTGTACCTTGTTATTTGTCAATAAATGTAAACTAATAAAAAATAACTTTGTGCTATTTTAATTATAATTAAATGTAATTCAAATTTTAATTAATTAATTATTGCATTTTTTTTTTACAATGTAACTTTTTATTAAAACTATTCCTAATATTCATAATGTAATTTGGAATATCCAAAAATACATTTTGACTAGTAAAATTACGAATATCCACAATTTCATTAAGACTACTAAAGGTGCAGTTTCAGATATCAACAAGAATTATGACTAGTAACAATGCAGTTGCAGAAATCCACAAATGTATTGCGTATATCTGTTTTTCATTGTTTTTCATCTGAAATTGGAATTTTTCCTAGTAAGAATTATTTTGCAGATATCCAGAACAATGACATTGTGCATATTGGAAATTGAAAGCCCAATGAATGCCAAAAGTGATGCAATTTGTTCTAGGAAGAATGTCATTGTGGATATCTGAAATGAAATTTTGACTGGGAAGAATTGAATTACAGATATCTGCAATAAATATCCAGTCTAGCTATTAAAAAACGACAGCTTCGCACAGAAACGACGATGAACCAGAAATTAGACAATATAACACGTCAGCACGTATCATCATCATCTGGTAAGCTCTTCTGATTGGCCCTTTTGAGAACACCCATCCGATTATTTAGAATGGATATCAGCCGATTGTGATTGGTAACCGATCAATCGGAGCATTCTTAATAGTAGCCTATAACAGTAAAACACAGACCATTTTTCTGCAGAATGAGTACTTTTATTTTTGATACTTAAAAAAAAATGCTGATAATACTTACATACTTTTACTTAAGTAATGTTTTTTTTATGCAGGACTTTGAGTATTTTTACAGTATGGTATTAGTACTTTTAATTAGGATCTGAGTACTTCTTTCACAACTGCCTGTAGGGTAAAAAAGCAGACCCGTTGTTTCAAACATCAAATCTACTGACTAAATAAATCTTACTGCCTTAGATGAACACTATAGACCCTTTTCACAGGAGACATTTTGATTTGTCATAGCAGATGGCTCCCTTCCATTAAGTGTCGCCATAAGCCATGCCAGTGATCCAGCATGCACAATACCAGGATCCTGGAACTAGCTTTCACTGCTGTGAAAAGTCGTGAAAAGTCCACCAAACTCCACATGCTAACTTACAGAAGAGTCAATCGAGCAGTCTGTACACCCACACGGTCCTGACAAGAGGTCTAATCGGGCCAATTGAAAACGCCTGTGTTGATGTACCATGGGCTTTTAAAAATCCCATTTAGGATTCTGAACATTACAGTAAAAGTATATACGTTTGACATTGAAATGCACTAGACTGCATTATTTTAGTGACTTAATGCTAACCCTACTGTTGGATTTTAATCATATACATCACATTTATCTGATGGTATTGCTATGTATCACTGTGCAGATTGGAGTTATAAAGGCACAACACTATATGTTAAGTCATTAGATCTTATGCACACTTTGTCTATACACCGCGCTAAAATGGACCTGTCTGCAGAATGAGTAATTAAATTTTTTGTAAGAAGTGCAGTTGAAAATATTTTCTTTTACTTCAGGATTAATGGGATTTTTAAAGAGCCATGGTACCACCTGCACAGGTGTTTCCACTTTGGCTGATTAGACCTCGTCAGGACTGTGCAGGTGTACAACCTGTACTCGATTGACTTTCCCGTAAGCTCTGTTGCACCAGTTATTAATAGGTAAAGTAATGTAATCCTGCATAGATCCAACTTCAACATGACTCTGTAAACGTGACCACATGGATCAATTCAAATTGTTCTTCTTCTCACTGATTAGATCAAACGGTTTGCTGTTCTCAAAAGTCATGCAGCGACAAGAAAGAATAGCTTCGCAGCACCACGCCAATACTTTTATCATACGCCTATACACCTTGTGATACAAAATTGGGTGTACAAATAACAGGACAATGTCAAAATTAAAAAGCATGCCTTTTTTTTTATTCTTGAATATACTGAAGTTGTGTTGTTTTACTCTTCCCAGGTAGGCACCCCTTGCATGCTGCTTTGCTTCAGAGGTGAGAGACATTGCACAAGGCACTTTGTATTCTGCCGCTCTCTCAGCTTCAAGGCAGCACGCACATAATTCCACTGAGGCTACTTACAAACAAGAAGCCAATATGAACCACACAACCCCGTACAGCTTTACTTTTAGCACATTCAGACTTTAAATAGAATCATATATTCACACACGCACATCTCACATCCGTAAAAATCATACTAGCTTGATATTTGTACAGACCTGCATTAATTGACTTGCTTAAATGCAGAGTTTTCAAAAACAATAGACATGTCCTTGAAAGAAGAAAACCTTATCAAGGGGGGGTGACAGTCATCAAAAACATGTCCACATCAGTAATCTCGTGGCATCATGTCCGACTGTGTAAAGAACATTGCTCGTTATATGAGGCCTGTTTGATAGAATCAACCCTCCTTCAAGAGGGTGTTGTTGTATACACAAGATTAGCGTTCTAAACCACTGGGTATGATCAACTGGGTAATGCCTAAATATAGATCCAAAATTTGATTCTGACTCCAAGTTTAAGTACAGCTTTACAGGACGAATAATGCCAATAAAATTCATTACATTTGGTATCAGAATCACATTTTTAGTAGTGCATTCTCAGGGTTTGTGAAAGAACCACGACGTGAAAAGGGGGGAAAACGTGTCACAAGCAGAACAGAGCAGCATGTGAGTTGAAGATACAACTTGACATCCTCGCAGAGTGGGGGGTGGCATGACAGCAACGTGGCAAACACTGCTGGAAAACAACTCCTATATTTTTAGCTCCTCCTGGATTTTGAGTGCTGGATGAGCCACTGAAGTGTGATGTCTGGAATCAAAGAAACATGCTGCGTCAGTCTGAGAATCAGTTAATGATTCAGGCATTTCTAACTCAGTAGCAACACACAATATGATTTGCGTACAATTTCTTTACTTTTTAGGCCATAGAGTCATGCAACTCACCAATGTTGTCTTTCTCTTTGCAGGAAATCGAGTAGCAGCATATCTCTCTGTCCTGAATAGCTGCCAGATTCCTTTGAAAGGGAAAAAGGTGCATGTACAAATAAATATGAGAAGAACGCATTAAGGCTGGTCATCAATCTCACCCATCTGCAGCTTGTGCGGCATAGTTTAAGTTATGAGCACAACTCTCAGCGCATGTTTCTAACTTGACAGCAGAGGGAGCCAGTTCCCTGTGGAGCTAGAACAGTGACATTGAAAAAAGAAACATTGGCAATGAAAAATAAAACACAAGCATACAATTTTGTTTGCATTCTGATGTGTTTTTTAATGACAACCTTCTGATTTTTTTTCTTCATGTCACTCTTTTAATTAGTTTTTTTTTACACCAACAGTTCTTTTTCAAGAACTGCAAGGAAAGCATGATTTAATTAATTTAATGAACTAGCATACTAAAGGAGAGAACCTCAGTCTTATGGAGCCACAACCCGCTACAAAGCCTGGCATCAGGGTTAGGGGTGACCCTAAAAATATATTAATCAAAATAAAATAAAATATTTCTTGCCTGTGTTTTATTTTTCAGTGGAACTTTTTCACTTTTGGTTTCCTTTTTCAATGCCAAATTTTATTTCCAATGCCAAAACTTACCGTCACTGTTCTAGCTCCACAGTTCCTTACAGTAAACTACAACTCGACACAGGTCCAGTTTTAAAAAAAAAAATAAAAAAATTGAAAGGCACGCTTTTTTTTAAACCCGTTTAGCATAAAGGTGGTTCAACTGATGTAGGATTGTAAAAAAATTATATAGGAATAAAGTTTTATTATGTACAGACAAGACATAGTTTAAAATAATAATACTCTAATATTAAATCCTAAATTATTTCTCCATACCTCCTGAACAAGATATAATAAATAGGGAAATTTTCATGACAAAAAAATAAATAAAAAAAGAGTGCAGTGCACTGCTGTACATGACAGAACTGGGCATTCAGCTGTAATTAAATTAAATAAGTTAAGGACTTTGCACCATTTTTCATACTTACATTTTCTCAATGAGCTGCTTTTCATCTAGAGCACTAGGGAGATCCCTTTTGTTGCCGAGTACCAAAACCTAAAAAAAGAAAAAATCTCATTACAATTGAAATCTGCAACTGCAGAAAGTAAGCATTGGCAGAACCCACACATAGTTTTGCATGACTGGTGCAGAAATGACAAAATTCTTAAAATTGGTTTCAGGAGAACACTTACAGGAATTCCTTGCAACTGAGGTTTGTCTAATAAATTATGAAGCTCATTTCTAGATGCCTCCACCTTTTCTTGATCTGCTGCGTCAACCATGTACCTAAAAATGAGCAACGACCGAAAGTATTACTTAGATGTGTTTTAACATACATTTCCAGTGTGTCCAGTTCATCACCAAGTTCTTGTTAAAATTTCCTCCCATTTGTTTTTCGGACAAACTTGAAAATCGAAACGGAGATACTCACACGATTGAATTAACTCCCCGACAGTACCGCTCCCACATGCTCCTGAACCTTGGCTGCCCTCCTATATCCCAGATCTGCAGAATTATATGATATTCCTGTTTCAATTATTGCTGCCTTCTTGTAAAACCTGTGTGCTGCTTTCATTTCATTAATTACAGTTAGAGTGTGATAACAGCAGAAGGATTAAAATACCTTGATAGTGACGTTTCCTTTGGTGACCTTTCTCATGTTGAACCCGACTGTAGGAATCATGTCTTCACTGAAATGCCCAGACTGAAAAGAAGTATACAACAAGTATAAGTAATTTCTTATGAAACTGTATGAGTTTTGATTGTTGAAAATGTCCCTGCACTTTAGTGCAGAAAACGTGTGGGGGTGGGATGTGCATATATACAGTATCTCACAAAAGTGAGTACACCCCTCACATTTTAGTAAATATTTCATTATATCTTTTAATGGGACAACACTGAAGAAATTACACTTTGCTACAATGTAAAGCTTGTATAACAGTGTAAATGTGCTGTCCCCTCAAAATAACTCGACACACAGGCATTAATGTCTAAACCGTTGGCAACAAAAATTGAGTACACCCCTACAGTATGTTAAATTCCCATATCATTTCATGGATCCAGGAAACTATGCATCCTGATAAGTTATATATATATATATATATATATAAATAAAATAGCCCCACATCATCACATACCCCTCACCATACCTAGAGACTGGCATGGTTAGCCTAATAGCTAGTTTGATTTGCATTGAGAGATGATTTTATGGAAAGTACCCCATGCCAATCTCTAGGAAGGTGAAGGGCATGTGATGATGTGGGGCTATTTTAATTCCAAAGGCCAAGGGAACTTTATCAGGATGCATAGTATCCTGGATCCATGAAATAACTGGCCTTTAAAAATAAAAATCTGCCTGTCTCTATGGGAATTTAACATAGGGGTGTACTCACTTTTGTTGCCAGCGGTTTAGACATTAATGGCTTTATGTTGAGTTATTTTGAGGGGACTGCACATTTACACTGTTATACAAGGTGTACACTTAATACTTTACATTTTAGCAAAGTGTAATTTCTTCAGTGTTGTCCCATTAAAAGATATAATGAAATATTTACTAAAATGTGAGGGGTGTACTCACTTTTGTGAGATACTGTATGTGCACAATGAATAATAATAATAATAATAATAATAATAATAATAATAATAATAATAGGAAATAGGAAACTATTAGGAAAATAAGGGCAGCTGTGTGTGATTATTTGATCAAATGTATTATAAATATGACATGCTGCATGGGATCTCATACTTTTACAGTTTTACATCCTTTTTGTAGCTTGGATTGAAGTCTAATATACACACACACACACACACACACACACACACACACACACACACACACACACACACACACACACACACACACACACACACACAAATATATACATATATACACAGACACATTATTTGAGATTCAAAAGGGACTAAAAAAAACAAACACATAATTAATTATTTTAAACCAAAATGATTAACAAGCCAAACACTATATCGCCACACGTTCTGGCTTTTGTGAGTGTTCAATATTGCAAACTGAAGTGGGAAGGAAAATCCACTTCAGCATTCAGAATCAGCAGCATTGCCCTTTAACATCAAAGCTGTGTCTATTCCTTCTTCCAGCACATGACTTGCCGGAGTCACCTGATAAAACTAAGTGGAAATGAGTGCAGCGGTCTTATGACTGAGGAAGGAGGAACCACCCCCACACCAACTATTCACTCACTCTTTTGTGTCACTGGCTGGCAGCGCTTTTTTTTCATCTCTTCAGTGTGTGAAGGATCTGGGTTATGTTCCAACCCCAAACCCAACTTCCTCCTCAGACACCAGCCCTCTTACCTGATGCCAACAGCACATTGAAAAAGCCTGGCAGTTTCCTTAAGCCCAAGGCAACCTCTTTAAATGGCTTGTTTAGTCCGCTTTATGATTATATGAAACACAGAAAAGCAGAAAATCCTCACAAATGAGAGGCTGGAACCATTGAATGTTTGACTTTTTTTTATAGAAAACACAATTGATTAACAAAATTGTTGGCAGTATTTCTTTTTCTATCAATTGGCTAATCAATTAGGCCTAAGTGTTTCTAGTGGAGATATGTATCATATTAAACCAAAACCTAAAATCCTGTCAATCCAGTTAAAAAGGGTTTTTAAAAGAAACACTTCATCACACGTGTGAATAAAAGAGAAATTGCACAGATTACAATAACAGGACAAAACAGGTCAGACTGCCACAGTCTCAAGAGAAATCTGATTGGTCGTCAGCCATGTGCAAACTGTCATGAGAGCCATCAATCATCACAACCACAAACTGATAAACTACTCCAAAGAAAGCCACAAAACTTGCTTTTCACAGTATGCTGCTAAAAACTCAGTTGCTGTCTAGTGATTAGCCAATGAAAAATTGCTCCACCATGCCCATTTTAAGTAATTCCTACAAAGTTACACAAAGTTGCACAAGAGAAATGGCTTGCAAAAAAACCCCTCCAGCCACAGGAGGTCACAGCAAAGATACAATCTGTCTGTGTAACTTTATCACAATTTGCATCTGAAGCTGCTGGATACAACAAAATGCATCAACTGCTGTTTATTTTAATTTATATGCTACATTTTTATGTCACTGGCCACCTGGGTATATCAACACCAACTTTTTTTGTAAATATGTCAAAACATTTCATGCAAGTTTAAAACAACATAACTGACCCCGTCTGCGTTCATTTCCAGAGAGCCAGCTCCAGTTTTACCTCTTTTGTGACAGGCTCCTAAAATCTTAACAATTCGTATCTGGAGTGGTCAGTTTCCACCTGTTGCAGGACACCTGTACAAAAGTTACACACTGTGTTGTAATTGTCAACATGTTTTTACGTTAACGTCCTGGTGGCTGCAGCCATTGTCATGACAGCTTTCAGTGTAAAATGACCCCACAGTTTAGAAGTGATCAGATTTAAGTGAAGCAAATAAAT